>NW_025780697.1:0-39969 GCF_021130785.1 Homalodisca vitripennis
TTGCTCTAGAAGAGTGGATGAAAAAGCACAAGCCTCAATGTGAAAAAAACTATGATGGTTCTTCACCTGCAATTGAGGTCGTCGCAGCCGAAAGAATATGGTCTCGGTCACTTGATTACGGCTTCAAGTACAAAACCCTCATATCGGACGGAGACGCAAAAGCACTTGTCCACTTGAATTCAGTGAAACCGTACGGTAATGATGTGGAAATCGACAAAATTGACTGCGTAAATCATTAGGCCAAAAGATTAGGCACGGCACTGCGAAAAGTCGTTCAGTCCTACAAAAACTGGCGGCAAATTGGGCGGGAAGTCGCATGGAAGCCTAAAAGACACAGCGATAACAAAGCTTACTGCTTATTATGGTAACGCTATCCAGAACAACATTGGAAGTGTGGAAAACATGAAAGAAGCAGTTTTTGCAACTCTAGGTATCTGCATGTCAACCGACAAAAAACCACGGCACAGTCAATGTGTCAAGGCTATACTTCTTGGTGTTTTTACCAAAAGGCAATTGCAAGAAAAGAAACCCCTCCACCACACGCTCAAGAAATCGAAACTCCTCTTAGAGAAGATGCAGTAGCCAAAATTATGCCGATATACCAGAGACTTGACTCGACAACCTTGCTGTCTCGATGCGTTGATGGCAAAACACAGGAATTTGCAACTACAATACTGGGTATTTGAAAACCCTAAATGACACCCTAAAGACTAGTGAACTTGGAACCAGCCCAGGTGCAAACAGCACTAAAATCGCCAAACGTTTTGACGCTGTCACACTGCGCATCGCAGAAAAAAGGAAATGTGAAAAGTACCAAGACTACAAAAGGAAGAAAAGTGATGAGAGAACAGGAAAGGAGACTTGATAGAGAAGGAACATCATATGGAGCAGGAGAGTTTTAAGTAGAATTTATATTTTTTCGTTGCGATTGGCTATGTAAAAATTGGTCTAAAACACACTAAAAAATTTAAAATGCATAAAATATACAAACATTGATATAGGGAAGTGCCTAATAGGTACTAAATCACTGTTCAGTATCATTGTGCTTCATAAGTTTATTGTAAAAACCAGAATCATGAAGTAAACATGTTATTCTACTTTGACTGCGTTTATCCGTTAGTTGAATTTTCCGTTGTTTTTAGGGAGAAAACTGGATATTACAAGAGAACGGTTGGAGATAAATGGATGAACTTTTTCTACACCACTACAGTAGCATTAGGCAAAATTTCATATATTTTGAACTATATTGGGTAGGTACTTATCTGTAAAAAAATTGGGAATATAGTTAGTATAATTAATTTTTGGAAAAGACATTTTCCTAATTTATAAATATTTTTCAATCTAATAAAGTTATGAAAATACATAAATTTTTGTACTCGTTATTACCTATAATTTTAAACCAAAATAAAAAAATTGGTCGAGTTTTTCTGTAGTTATATCAATTTTAAAAAGTAACAGTTTTTACTAAAAAACTGGTTTTTAGGTAATGTATAAGAGAACAAAAATCCCCAAAAAATCTTTTGGTCATTATTTGGCATTTACAATAGTAAGAAATACAAAAAAAATAACAAATAAGAAATAAAAAAAAAACATTTTTGGTGCTGAATCCCCTAATTATTACTCTATTACAATCTTTTGATTGAAATTAATTCCACTCAAAATTGTTTAAAAGTTGTCTATATTATGTACGATTTGCATCTGGAATTTATGTGTCTGTTAGTAATCTTTACGACTCTGTCTCGAATATATGAGAGACTTCATCAAATTTAAGAAGAAATATAGAAATAGAATCAACCAAAACCATATTTCAATCTTCTTCTCCATCTTTATTAATCAAAAAGGTGATTATTTGTTTATTTTAATAGACTAACAAATTTACATATTGTACAATGTATTTTCGTTCTAAACATTGAAATAAAATTAATGTTATACCCTTTTAATTTTCTTAAGTATTAAAAAACGTAATGTACTCGTAATATCCAAGATCATAAGCAGTTAAACTCCTTGTTTTATATTCAATTAAATAATGATGTGTAATTAGGTTTTAAGGATGTTGCAATCCTCTATTATGCAATCAATAAGATTATCGATAATCATCTAATGCATATCAAATGATACCTATAATTTTATTCCTGGTGAGTTCACTACAGCGTATTCTGTTAAAGTGTATATAATTACTATCAACATGGTTTTGAGATCATAACCTATGAGCCAAAAAAAAATTAAAAACCTCTGAGCTTAACTAAAACCAAAGGTTGCAGGTTTAATCTTTGAACATGTCTATGCTTCACTTTATAACATTTAGTTGAGTAGGTCGTGAGAATTTTTGTAAATGTTATTGACACGATCATTAGGGTAGCCTACTGATTGCAGCGTTTCACTACACGCGTTTCTGTTTAAACTAAAATGTAATTAGGTTTTCACTTTAAACTTTTTAAAAAAGGCCTAAAATTAAAGTTCAAAACCATTTATAAGTTATTAGAATTATAAGTTAACACGAATATACAAACGGAAATTCTATGAGTTTTGTTGATTAATTTTATATATTTTAATCATTTATGATTATATGTTCAAAGTAAGTAGGTTGTAGGACACATTTTGTAGCGTAGAAATTAAAACAACATAAGTAATGGGGTTTTTCATTTCTAGGAGATTTCCTTTCAGCAGCGATTAATAATGAGAGGATAATACATTAGATATATTGATGATTTCAATTCAAATTTTATAAAATTATTTCCTTTTCTTTTTGAATTGAAATTTTTTGAGCAGAAATAAAATACCTTGTATCAAATGTTATAATTGCTTATCAAAGTCACGTTGATGTATCAGTTAGATAATCTAAAATACAATACATTTCTTTAGTGCAACTTAAATTTAAGATAATGTTTTTAAAGATTACTGCAACTATTACACAAATCAACACACATTTTACTGTGACGTAGTTTCATTAGGTTGTTTAATATATTTACATTTACAAGTAATTATAATTGCGTAACCAAAGTACCCAATAAATTAAATTATAAACGTAACAAAATAAATGTATCTAATCATTGTTAAATGTTCTTGCGAAGTTTTAAAACATTAATAATGAAGACTAATTTATTTCATAAATGGCTAATCATAAAATGTTGTAGTGCTTGATATTGTATTTACTTGTAATGATGAGTCGTCTGCGATGGAAAGGGATAAGCCAGTTTACCCGCTTTCAGAACTTACATTTAAAACCTGTCACTTTTTTATAAAATTTATGATCTCGTGTATCGAAATTTGGGTAAATAAGATTAAAACAGGAAATAAAACAGCTCTCCGTCTTTTCTCCAGGAGTATCTCTTCGTCTTCTCTTACGTTGTAACAAGATAAAGTCGAATTCTGCATGTCCAAATTATAAGATCAGAATTTACTTTCCTAGTATAATTGGTTATCCAAACGTTTATCCAGTTCTTTGTTATATATAGAAGAATATGTATACGTTTAAAGATACACACTACAATATTAAATGTAAGTGAAATGTGATTAAATAATAGCATTCCAAATTGACACACAGTTGTACGTTGTGTTATGAATAAAATTGAAGAATAGCTAGAGGGTGAACAATAAAAGACTGTGCTAGAACTGTAATCACAGACCTACCTTCCTAGCCTTCCCGTATCCTACCCCCTTTCACCCATACAAATACAGTTCTTAGGGAAACGTCCCGGAAAGATTTGCTCCGCTTGTGATTCTTAAGCCGGGTCCACACTGAACAAATGTTTGACCAAACTTTTTAAAATGTTTGTCCCTGATCACCTCAACGAACATATTTGTCAAACATGTTTGTCAAACATTTTTTCAGTGTGGACGCGGCTTTAGCAGGTGGATGGTAAGTAGTACGTTGACATGAAGACGTGGAGTTGTGGTAAAGCGTCATCGATGCACAACATTTCAGTCCCATTTTGGCTGGGGATACTGTACACATGGAGGTTGCCGGCATGTTGTTAAATATCAAACTCGTTTTCACATTTTTTGCTCGCTTTTGGTTCAAAAGTGACGATTCTTCACAGTGACGAGCCTGTTTGGAAAATATACAAAGGAAAGTTGTAATAGTTTTTATATAGAAAAATGAGTAGTATGTTTAAGAGTTAATTTACATTATTATCATTATTACCTGTTCTGAAAGAGTTAACAACAACTTCAGTGTCAGCCAAATTATCTCCCAACGTACATGTGCATGATAAACATTCAAGTAATGAAAATAATGTTTCTGCCGATGTAAGAGTAACAAAGGCAATCAGTCGTACATGAGTATAGCTAGAGTGGGTACTTTAAACTTTATGACAAGAAGACAAGGGACAGGCAAGAAGTCAGGTATATTTGTAATGTACTTCAACCTACAATATCCTTTGCGCAGCTCTCAAAATGGCAGGAATTTGGGGTAGGTAAGGAAGTCAGATTGCCTTGTGTTGAGATTCCATAGATAATTACCAGGTGTTTCTGAAGGTCCGTAGCGTCAGGCAGGAAATGGACGAACTCTGCCAGCAGATCATCGTGGTCCTCAAACAGTTTTGTAACCTTGGAATACATCTCGGCCTCTGTCATCTGCTTGTTGTCAGTGGACTGCCCGCCTGGCCCAGCCCCTTCCTTCAAATTCTGTTGTTCGTTCTGGTATGTTAGCAATATCTCCAGACATCTCTTATATTTGCTGTTCTTGGAAACGATTCTAAAACCATCAAAAAACAACAACAGGTATAAGCACGACGGTTGTACTTCTCTGATGGGAAAGTGAAGTTCAGTGAATTTTTGTTGTTAGACTTACAGTGCTGAGTCATAACAAACATTAAATTTCTCGAGTCGACTATATTATAAATTAAATTCATTAAATATTTTAGAGAGCTATCGACAGCTATCAACAGATTTTTGTTATGACATTTATTGATAAGCTGAAAACTTAAACGTTAAGAATGCCAAGTGTGATTTTAAAAGGAATATTAATTGACAAACAGCATTTAATATTGGTTGCGTAGTGCAGTTGGTCAGTTTTTGAAATAGACACATCTTATTATATTTGCATCATAACTGATATTTAACATGTTATTCTACTGCAATATACGTAAAGCCAGAGATATCATAGTCATATTCCATTCATGTTGATGGTACCTCGCAAAAATCTCCTTGATGTTTCTACTTAGATAAATACATAATGTTATAACGGCAGTAGACGGTTCTCCTGTTTTGCATTAGCCCCTGTGTTGAGTCGTTATAATTTACCTTTGCAAACCTTCTATCGGCAAAACCACTAAGAAAGTAAACAGATATGTCTTTTAATGCTCTGAAAATAAGGACGGTGGAAAAAAGAACAGTACCATCACCTCACTATACGTGCATAATTACAAAAATTCAAAAAATTGCAGAACATTTAAAAAAAATTGTGCCAGTGGTATATATATATATATATATATATATATATATATATATATATATATATATATATATAAATAATGTTATTACGGCAGGAGAAAACATATATGTCATATGTATTGAAAATACTTTTTAAGGATTATTAACTGGATAAGTTTAATACTAAAGTATATTAACCATGGAAACATAATTTACTTTTAATAATGTTTTAATGAATTACGGTGTACATAGCTATTTAATTTAATTATATTTCATTAACTATCATTAGTTTGGCCCTAATAGAACTTTCATTGTACTAACACAGAGTGAGAGAGAAAGAGGAACACGCATTGGCTACCTCTATAGAGAGCAATACATAAAATAACCAGTCGTATCGACGCTACCACGCTCAGACCTTTAATTAATGTCCAGCTATCGTGTCTCTGCTTTAAGCGGTTCCTCAACTCACCGTATATGGCGGCTTTTAAGATTGATCTCTTTAAATAACAGTATTATTAACTCTCTCTATAATTTAATGAACAGTGTTTCTTATCAAACTTCTTTTTTACCCCTTTAAACAGTGAATTGTGCAAGTGTTACAAGAAGTATTGTGAAGACTTCTGCTCGTGACTACCGCGGTTATAATCTGACAATGCGTGTTACTCGCTCGTTATTCTTGCTCTCAATGCAAACATCCCATCAACTCTTTAGACACTCTCCCAGGTGTGGACTCGAACTTGCACTAGTGATAGCAGAGTTATGTAATGATCCTCCGAAACATGGTACTGTGAACAAACCTCAAATTTTTAAGATTAATTTTCTGTCTATACTATTTGCCCTATAATTGTGTATTGATTGTCAATATTTATTCAATTACCTCGAGACACATTTGGACCTCCGAGTTGGATACGACTACATGTCCATACTATAAGTTACAGTCCTTAGCTTTAACACAGACAGATACTCAGAAGCATCTTTTCGCCATACCATGAGTTGAAAGTTCCAGTCAGTCATCGGGGTGAACAACAATGTTCCTGAACATTTGATTCACATCAGATGTGAAGGCATAGTTATGAATACAGAATTTCAACAATGTGTCTCATATGTTGAGCTGGAGTCCGCTTGCTCCAAATAAAACGGCAGAAGAAAAAGTGTGTGATTGGGTTTGAAGGGTAAGCGTATACAACAGCGTCTGTCCGCTTCCCTAGAGTGGGTCCGAGCAGTGTGTCGGAAGGTGGGCAAGGCACTTTTACTGCAAGTCTAGTGAAAGGGTTATTGGCTTTACTACATTATCTCTAGGGTGGACTGCGGTGATACGTGCCAAACGCCACGAGAGAGATGTAGGATGAGTGGACTAGCACCAAGTTGCCTAATTTTAGATTCGGAGTTGGGAATCTTGTTATAAAACCCATGAAGTGGTGTTTAGCACCCTTTACTGCATTTTCGAAAGTCCTGGCAGAGGGGGGCTGTTTAAAGTTCACAACTTTAGATATTGGTAAACTTAAGACATTTCCCTGAGCACGATAAGAGCGCAGGGAGAATTCAGTGAGTTTGCGCAGTATGGCATCAGCACCTACAAAATTAGAACCACACTAAGATGAACACTGAAGTTGGAATTTGAATGTTTATTTACAAATCTATTGAGCAGTAAACAAAGAATAATACTGCACATACGAACCTACCTAAACTGCACTAATGACAGACTAAAGATGAAAGCTTTATGTGTTTGAAGACCTTGAGCAGTATTTTTTAAAATCAATTTGGATTCGTTAATTAATCTTCACCTAACAACAATGGGTAGTAAAACAATGGTAACAACTCCGATAACGGTCCAATGGAACAAGACATACACAAATCGCGTATGCTGCAGTAATTATTTACAGTAATTAATATAAGCCGTTCCAAGTTTAAGTGCAACTTCATTATGCTGTGATACTTAATTAGTATCCAGATTCAGATCATTAAAATTACCTGATAGAGGCATCCTCGCTTTATCACTCTGAGTTAAAAAAAATTATATAACTTATATTATTGGCTAAGCTTTCCAAAAGAATATTCTATAAACAACTAATATAATTTTCTTACTTCAGACTGTAATGTAAGATATTATATCATGTAATTCCATGACAAAATATACCATTGAGGTATAATGGTAACCGGTGACAGAAATTCATAAATAATGTTTATATCTTGTAGTTTACCTACCTCAAAATAATTTGAATTACGTTTCACAAAAACTACTAAATCATAGATATACAGAGAAGGAATTCTAAAAATGGTTACTGTTTTTTACTGGTTTGTCTTGTATGTGGTTTGGCAATAATACAGACCAACTAATTTTCATCTCTAATCATTATTGCACTTCTACCTGCATTTTCTCAAGACCGTGATTAAAAAGTGGTGCATTTAGTTTCGAATAGACTTCATCAATGTGAATCTTTCACTTCAAGTCTTATGTATACTATATCCTGAAGAATTTAAGATATCATTAACTTTTCTAAGCTTTGCGAATAAAGCCTTTGAAGACCAGAAATTATGTTTTAATAATTAAAACTTTTTACTGCAATTTATCCGAGAAGACCATGTTGCAAGTGAAAATTTTGGTGATGCCTATAAAAACACTCATAATGTCATTAGTTTTTATAAGAACTGAATAAAATTTTCACACAAAATAATTTATAGTCCTAATAAAACAAAGACTTATAGTACAAAAATACATTTTTATTATGTAAAAAAGCTTTTTGCAAGTTAAAACAAAATGTTAATTTACATAATATTTATTACAAACTTTTAATACTTTTATAGTTAAACGTGTTTTTTATATTTGTAAACACATTTTGCAAAATTACACCAACTTTTTAAAACATAAAATGATAAATTAAATCTTTGGCTATCGAAAAATATGAAAAAATCAGGATTAGGCCTCTGTAACGTGTAAATGGACAAAAACCCAAAAATAATTAGCTAACTAAAATTCAGAAATCTTTAAGAAATTCTCTCATCGGACAGTTATGCAGCAAATCAGTAATAACTAACTAAACATGTATTTACAAAGTGCAATGGTTAGTTATAGCTATTCACATGCCATACTAACCTTCACTGCACCTTATGCAAATCGTTGCCTATTTGAAAAGATTTTAATATATCTTTTGCTAGATCTTCTTCCAGGTAAAATAATAAGGCGTGAAGGTCTGTTATCTAACAACGGAAGCAATCATCTGGTAATATTTAAGCAAAAATACCAAATTTACTGTTCCTAATATTCCATTACAAGTAATACTGAAGCAAATCAAATTACAGGCTACCTGATGTACTTAGACATATTAAAATGTGTATATTTTATAGCTTAAAGTTGTTATAAAATATAAACCTAGCCAGGCAGTATATTAACATAACTTAGCAATATATGGATGTGCCATGCAAATTGGCCATATCAATATATTTTCACCTGATCCTCAAAGGGTGTACTATGAACAATGGAGGCTCCATGCCATTGCGATGACCCTGTGTCGTGTGGTGTACTGTTGGGGTTGCAGGGACTAGTGTTGTTGTGGCAGCATTCGGTGATGGTACAGTCGCTTGAACTTGTTATGAGTAACACTGCAATAAGTCAACTTACTAAACATGTAAAAGTTCATCATAATTTAAGATTTCTTGAACAAAAAGTTCTATAAGTAGATAGACTGAGAAACACACTAGGGTTAATCATTATTTTGATAAACGTATGCAATTTCGAACTAGGACAATCATCTTTTTATTCCAAACAAAAGTTATACAGCATAAAACAGATGTTGGATCATGTATAGACTACGAGATTACATTATAAAATAAAATACACTTACAAAACTTATACCCAAAAAATTATAGTTTATTTAAAACAATCGCCATATCTACGGTATAACACTATATCTGCATTTGTGCGGATATATGTTAATTTGTTTCCATGAAAGTATTTTCCACGTATAAAGTGTGTAGTTTTAAAGACAGTGCTAGCTTTAACCAACTGTTATGTTACTTTTAACATATTTTATAATTACTTTTGCAAACTTCCAGAAAACCAAATACTAGCATGATTGGTAAAATCCGGAAGACAACCATAGGCTGTTAAAGTGTCATTGCAGTGTTAAGTTTTAATTTGTTACATATTCATTCATATGTGAACTTAATCAAGGTTTTGGTTTGTGACATTTCGAAAACCAATTATAATAACATGCTATGATGATACAAAACGTACAATATTTATCTGTGGAGTAAATATGGTATTTATGGCCTGAATAAAAGCGTTCTTTCAAAACAATTCTTTAAATGTGTTTGTAAGTATGGGTAGTGACTATAAAATCTGAACATTAACAAATTCACGAAGCAGGAACTGTTGGTTGCAGGAACCTAGGAACGTTTTTAAATGTGTTATATGTTAGTTTATGATCATCCTATGTTTGAAAAGGGGATTAACCATTAGCGGCTAAAAAAAATTGTTTTAATTTTTTTACCACACCAATTACTATTCTTAAGCATTAGATGTTATGTTACTTAAAGCTAATCTATTATCCATCTGGTTGATAGATGTGACAGACCTCATGTATTTATTATACTATATTCAACTTAAATTATACCGACCCATTTTTTTCCCAATTAAATAAAAATATAAAGTATATACTGTTATGAAAATAATTGTATTTATAAAAATATAATAAGGTGGGACCATGTTGATCACATCTGCGTACCAAATTTTCGTTTGAAATTCCTAAATGATCGAATACAGAAACATTCGAAGTATAGCTATTAACATATTATTTCTGTCACAAGATGTCAAACACGTTTAACCTTCCAAATATTACGAAGTAAGTTAGTTTTTACTGGTTTGTGTGTTACATATAATTGATAAATACGAGATAAATAAATTTTAATTATTAAATTATTACTTTTCTACAAACAAGAACAAGAACAAGTAAAACATAATTTTACATAACTGTAATGTAAATACAAAATCACCTTTAATACCGTCCAATAATACAAAATGCCGCTTCTTTGCTTATGTTACAAAGGAATACATAGAGCAAAAATAATGTATTATTCTGTTTCGCTGTCTTAAACATTAAATATTATTCTGAAAAACAACTTCACCATCCACTAATAACAAGGAAATAAATATTGCTACTACACATTATTCATATACAATAACACTAATACTAAAGTATACTTTTATACAAAACGTGAAATGTTCAAGATATTTGTTCTTCTTATTTTACGGAAAGTACAGTATTTCTACGTCTTTTTTCATTTTCAAAAAAATATTCTGGTTTTTCAACTCATCTACTTTTCAATTCAACCAAGGTAAGTAAATTATTTTAACATTGTTACATTTTGTGGTTTGAGCAGTTTAATTTGATATATAATATGTCATATTTATATAATTTTTAGAGCTAACAAATATGTATATATTGATACAATACAAAATTTGAGAAAAAGTCCCGCCACTTGGAGAAAAATTAGTTGCCACTGGGAGGGTTAAAATTTTAATCGGGCACCATTTTGTACTGTGTTAAAATCGAGTCCTCTAGTTCGCTTTGCTAGTTTTATTTTATCAAGACGTTCAAAATTAGGGGTCCCTCGATGGGGCTTACCACTCGAAAGTTTTGAGACGCCCCCAAAATCTCTCACTTCGGGTTTGTGAACGAAATAGTACTTATGCCCAAAAAGTACTTAATACCATGAAAAAGAGGTTTGTAGAGTTTAGTTTTTCTAATGTGAGCTATTAAAACATTAACAGGGGGTCCCCAGACTTTTTATTAACCCTTTTTATAGATTGTAAACATCACAACATAAACAATGAACGGCCTTACCCTCTGCGCTCATGAGTGTAGGTGTGCGTGCGTGCGAGACGATCTGTAATTGCTAATACTATAGCTAGGGTAGGGGCCGCGTGCTGTACTACGAGCTGTTTCCAGGCTCTGACTCCACATAGCTTAGCTTTTATATTTTACTCACCAGTCGTTCTATAACTTCTGTGTCACAACATTGTTATTTGTATGTCACCATGAAAAATTTAATGGAATAATAAAAACACATTTAGGCCTTTTACTTTATATTAAAATATATTTGTTCTATTCAAATGGTGAGTACTCTCTAAAGCTACCGTGCCGCACCTGGATCCGGGCCCCGGTGATTTTACTACCTTTCCCCCCTCTCACCAGGCCTGCATGGGCTAGATCGTTCGAAGAGCAGTAGTCATAGGCCATAATTCGCGTTCTATACACTTTTATGTTAAGGTTTTTGGTTTTACTACTTTGAAGCAAGAGGGAGGTTTTGTTTGCACACGTTACTACAAAACTGCGGTTCCTTAAGTAATAAGGGGACATGCCCGGATTCTTTTAGTACTTTTCTAGTCATTAAATGTTTGTATGGTTGTATCTGTTATTCCAGCTTTGGACTTCTCTAGGATTATCTTGTCCTATGCTATCTTTGAGTAGTCTGATATTAGCTGTTGTGAACTTTATGTTGTTGAGGTAATCTGTAATTAAGTCAGTAAGATAAGCCATAGTTGTTGTGTCTCAATTAATAAGTTCATTTGGCTACTAAGTATACGGTTTAGCTACATTAGATGAGCCAAAAGCCTTGATAATACATATTTTCTAGTATTTTCTAAAATCAAATCAAATGAAAAATGTCTTTACTTGTACAAACGAAGTTAGGACTTAAACATTCTCTCTTCCACTTAACCTTTGAATGAAAATTTAGGAATGATTGTATACAACAATATATAAATGAAAACTCTGAATTTTACCACATGAAATACAAATTAATCACAGCAAAAAAGAATCAAGGAAATAATTAAAGTATTCTTATGAATTAGATATTTAAGATGTCAGAATTAAATACTTAAAATCTAGGGTTATAAACAGCATTTTTGACCAGCTAAAAATTATAAATATTAAGGATTGAGTAATTACACTTTTTATATACTACACATACGAGTACTTTACTCCTAGTTTTTAATTTATTTATTATTTTATTCTCTTAAGGTAATAATCATTGTCTTCCAACAAAAATATAAAAACCTGGACTAACAAAAGGTGGTTGACATGGATGTTGATTGGTTATTAATAAATTATCAATCAATGCAATTTTTTATTAAACTTAAACTATGAAATACATTTACATACCATGGTTTTAAAGGAGGGCAAGTTCTTATTTGCAGCAGGTTCAGTCAGGTTAAGTAATTTAAAATTCAGAAATTAAAATTTAAAATTTCATCTTTTAGCTGCATCTTTTCTGCTCTTGATATATTTATTACCAAAGGCGGAAAATTGAATTATAAATTCTTTCTTCACATTCACAGTAGCGTCACCTGCATAATGTCTAAAGAAAGTGGTTCGTCTTTTTCAATTGGTTTTCAATGCAAGTTTTGTTAAAAAATCTTTCGCTTCTTGGAACCAATCGCACAAAAGATTTTTGAAGTTTAAAGTTCGAAACATGAAATGGGTGGTAATCTCTGCTGTAAATGCAAGCTTCAGAAGCCAGTGGTCACCTGAAACCTCTTCTACAGGCTTCTTGCATTACTTTTGAAACTTAACTCTTTACTGCTCAAGGCTTGTTGGTGAATAATACAATGGCATTCCATGGGTTTGTGCCCTTCGACTATAAAACATTTTTACAGCCATAAAAATACCTGTATTTACCCCTATCTGCAGTTATTACCTATTACGTAAGCTGTCACATTTTTTATTTTAAGTTTTAATTATTTCATTTACCTTTAAACACTTCTGTCCTAGTAATGTTGCTTCAATGAATAAATATAATCCAATTCATCGTTTATGTCTAATGTGTATTTGCACCACTTAAAGAAGGATTTGAGCCGTATTTGACGCGTCCAATTAGTCCTTAAAAGCATTCGAATGTCACTCAAATTTCATTCAGGCATCTTCGAACTTATATCAGTCAGTGCCAATACCACCTGTTCAGCCGTATTTGGAGACCGACTGAGTGAATGATATATTTTCTGGTGTTGGGGACATAACTCATCAATGCAAGTTTTTACTAACTCACCATCAGAGAGGTCTTGTCAGCCTTAAACTAATGTTTAAGAAATTTTGAAATTTGCGTGAACAGCAGCCTCATTCTAATGTGTGTGCTTGTAAAAATGTTAAATTGAAATTGAATATAATTTTAAAACTTCAAATATTGCAGTTTTTACTTGGAACTGACAAATATTTAGAGAATATTTGCTTGTTTATTGTCTTTTTTCATAGTGTCTACGAATATTATAACATACTATTTTTAAATATATTATAAACTGTTTTTAGTCAAACACAAAGTGGTGTCGATTTCAACCATAATAAACGGCATTGTCTAAAAATATTTCTAATTTTAGATAAGGGTATAAAACAATTAAGCGTTACACCTACGAATAAACCAAGAGCTGAAATTAACACTAGATTAGCCTATTAGTAAGAAAAATGCTCTTCTCAATTCCTCAAAGGAGATATGCGGCTGATGATACTGCCCTCTTTCTTTCAGACAATTATTAAAGAATTACTATAATACATGGAATGAGCTCCATACATGTATTGATGACTTCCTGTCGCACAATGAACTTTGTCTCACACAATCCCAAAAGACGATTATTTCACTTTCATGAGACTTACTAAATAATTAATAGATTAGCAATATAGATCGTCAATGTTATCACTAGCCTGAACATTATACCTAAGGAATATTTGATATATCATTACAGTACCGTACCTGGACAGTTTCTTACACCAGGAACGATACGTGAATCACAAGGGGGTTCTATTCACCAAATTTAACCTGTGGACCATACAGTTAACCCATATAGCCTTTGTATACAAATACTGAAATCTTTGATGAACACCAGTTATATGTCCACTAAATGTGGAGCCCCTATCATCACAGCCTTGATTAACGTGTTTAGTCGCACCTAAGCCCAATGTACTACATATTTACAAAACAACTATGAAAACATGTTTAACAGATAATAAATCAACGCTCAGTGTAAACGAAAGGAAATCCTCTTTTCGAACGTGCTTAGCATATTTGTAATATGGCAAAAACATAACGAAAATAACTCCTTAGCTATCATTAAGAAACCAATCCTACTATTATCTTTTGGGTGAGCTATGTTTAAATAAAACTTCCACAAACATGAATAATATCGTTCAGCGCTGGAAACGTTTTAAATAGAAACATTTTTGACTAATAAATACTATTGATAGGTTATATTTATCAAACCGTTGACAAAACGGGTTCACTATGACTAAGGATGGCCATTTTAAAAACTGTTCTTATTATTTGAAAACTTATACAGCCTTTACGACGGTTTGAATAGCACAAAACTGACTGACTTTGGTTGGCATGGCATACAAATTATGCACCAATACAGATGGAAAGTAAGTTGTGTATGAACTCTGAACTGTTTTAAAGAGTTCCGATAACATTTACATACTGCCACCATTTCTAATAACTGCTTCATGTTAACAGGAATAATTCGTAAAAGAGCGTTTCTATGGATAGTAAGCAATTTCAGTGTTAAAAAAGTATCTACGAGCGTACACTCAAAACCATGTCATTATTGCATGATACACTAAATGCGTCGTGCGTGTTTTTCCTAACTTACAACGCCTTCAACCGTAGGATGCATTCCAGTAGAACATCTTGAAATATACTGCTCAGCCTACTGCTAAAAGTGTATACTGAAGGTCTCTACTCTCCTGATACTTTGCTTTTTTAATGACAATCTGTTTCATCCTCACCCGTAGCGTTGAGATGCTTTGGTCCGCGCCCGGCCTAACCAATATGTCCTGCCATGTCTCGTGATACTTTCTGCATTAAATGAAAAGTTAAACTGATAAAGATGTTACGCTCTTTAACTCCGAGTTGTTATTTTTATTAAGTGATTTAAAACACAACTCTACCGTCATTCCTGTCATCTCATTGGAGTAGAATTTTTGCCGTTTGTTTTCTAGGCTCTTTGTTGAGCGCCTCTGATTTAATATTATTTTATAGCTGAAAATCTAAGCTTTTGATTGATGTATAAAATTTGTTGAATGCTTTCAATTTTATCTATATCAAGATTAAAACAATGAACTAATGTATCAACTTGGCGGTCTTCGCATAGTTCTCATATTTTTCGATATTCGTGTGTTAGTGACTTGTGTTAATAATGACCCATAGGGATAGTAGTAACAAAAATAAAATAAAAGCATAAAGCCTCTAGCTTGCTGTTTTTACTATTTACTAGTACTTTTATTTCTAAAATGTGTTTAAATTACTAGCTGATACTGTTACACCTCTCCGGTATTGTTTCAACCATAATTGTGTAAGACATATACAAAATAGATGTTTACCAAAACGTTTTTTATAGTTGGCCATACTTATAAGAACAAAATAATTAACTTTGAAAACTTTGCTAGTGAGCTTCTGATATATCTGAAGTTATGGAATAAGCGAAATAATTATGGAAGTAAAAAAATATCGCGGTCATTTAAATAATATCTGAGTTCATGTTTTATTTTACACCCTAGAAAATGTATTGTTTACATAAATGACAGTAATAAAATATAAATACATAATAATAACAAAAGATTATTAGAATGTAAGAGTTAAGGTCATATTAAAATAAACTCGAGATCTTCATGCAGACAGTAAAATGCCTTTCAGTCCAGATAACGTCCTACTTTTAGGAGTTAAACAACTTTGGACCAAAGTGTAGAATTAGATTTTTATAAATGCGTGACTCCAATGTCTCTGTTTTAGGCTAATTTTATTTTCTATTATTGAAATTTGACTATACGTTCTGGAATTTGGAACAAATAATTTTTATTCAAAACAATAACAATACAATGACAAATTAATACAAGTTGGGGAGTGTTAGGGATGGTATCGGACGGGAAAAAATATCCGAAACTCTCTGGCGCCCCGAAAACCCAAAAGACAAGCAACTTCACGTGGAGCAAAAAATTCTAAAGAAAGCAAATTTTTAGAAAATCATACTTCAGCCTAGACTCAAATTTTCTAGCTTAAGCCACCCTGAAAGTCTCGTGGTAACAGCGCGTCAAAAACATTTATTAATTGAATCGAAAGATAGCATAAAATTATACTCATTTGACTTAAGTAATTTTCAAACGAATAAGGAAATAGCCGAAATTGAGGAGATATTATGATACGTTATTACTTTCAAGAAAGTAGTATAGGCTGGCATTAGAACTTAACTAATGTACTGCAGTGCAATAATACACACATATTTGGCAAATTTACGATCTAACTTTTACAGTAATAAGATAATAAAGACAATAATAAGCAATTACAGTTAGATTAATTTAAAGTCTGCTATAAAACCCATCTTATGGCATATGTAAGCTCCCCTTTCTTGTGTATCTACATATATTTTTTCTTGATCGGGGAACAAAGCAAAATTAAGTATGGAAACAAAAATTCCAAAACTTGGCTAAATTAAAACTTGTTATATAAATTACACAGTAAAATATACACTTTTTGATAGATTTTCGTGATCATGGTAACAAAAAGGCAAACTCAAAATGACATAGAAAATATAATTCGCCCGAACCATGAAGTTCTCATACACGTGCAGAGCCTGCTAAATTTCAGGCGAAGATGCGGGTAACTGCTAGTCTTATCAATAAAACGTAATCAAAAATATGTTGCTAAGCGCTAATCTCAAACTCGAAACGGACCAATCCGGCTAATATTTTTTGTAAATTATTTCCAAGAAATCCGAGGAATATTTATCAGAAGAGAATTATAAGAAATTTACTGTACCTGGATTATTTTACAACTATGAAAAATGGTAGTATTTTTGTTTTTAATGCAGATTAAAACTTACACACAATATCTGTTGAAACTTTCCAGATTTAGTTCGATAAATAAACAAAACATCAGTTTACATTTAAAATGTATTAAAATATTAATTTTACATTGTTTTATTAGTTATGTAAAATTAGGTAGCTAATACAAAGTTAATATCTCACTTTTACTCCGGATTAACACCATGGACGATTTAAAAATATATAATTGATTGTAATGTTATTTAAACCATGTTTTAAAAACGAACAGATCAGTAGAGGTTTTCACGTACGGTATTCCAAACTGGTGTGCTTCTATTCCTTGACATTGTGATATGACAGGTGGCATTTTACACGGGCTTAAAAAAGTTAGAGAAATGAGCACTCGCATGTCTCAACTCTCAGACGTTTGTGTACGAAAAACAACAAGACTTCATTACACAAACACCTTATAAAACAATTATTTTGGAAAGTTGCAAGGACTCATTAAGGATTTCCCCCTAATACCAGAAGTAGATAGGATCTACCACCTAGATCACAATAGGCTTACGCATGTATTTATATTTTTCTTCATCGGCACAAAAAAAGGAAACTCAACAATGGCACTGGAAATACCATGAATCTAAAGTTAGATTACAAGAGTTGGAAGTAGTCGTTTTGACCAAATTAGATTTGCGAGAGATACATAAGGATATAATTTGTTGATCGAGCCAATAACGCAAAGACTACTGTGGCACCTTAACTGATTTTATACGGTACGACGTAGGCACCTTTTTAACTGGTAGGCCTACATAAGTTGACCTAGGTAGTCAGATCTACGAACATATAAATTATATATATATATGATGGTATGTTTATGTTTATTTGTTCTTATAGCCCTATTTATATAATTTTTGTAATTTCCTGAAGACGGCTTAAGCCGAAATATAGAAAATGTTTATTACAATAATTGAAGAATTCTTATTGAAGATTAATATATATATATATATATATATATATATATATATATATATATATACAGTGCTAATAAACGTGCACTCATGATATAAGAGTCGGTTAAACATCGAGGAATATAATATTCATTTTCATAAAACTCCACCACGCCATGAAATTCGAACAAGACTGTGTGGTCATGTCGCTGACTCGGTAATTTTTTTTGTTAATAACTGTTTACTGGGTTTATTACAAATTCTGATACTGCTGAAAAAACAAATAGCGAATGAATAATAATAAGTAACAGTTATTAAGTAACAGGGTACAAATATGGTATCATTATTCTAATTACCATCAAAGTCTTTAGAGATGTTTGGGAACAGGTTGACACCTACGTAAATATTCTTGTCAATCTTAAAGAATGGGCGAAGACGCAACGAGTATGCGATTGTATGTATGATGATGCGGGATACTGCAATACTGCTGTTTATTAGAAATTAAATTCAATACACAAGTATGTAAAGAAAATATATTGAAAATTCACTAGAGAAGTGTTTTTACTACTATAAAATAGCAATATATATATTTCACTGTCATGAACATTTTTTTCTAATTTTACATACAATATATGTTAATTGGGTAACATTCACACCAAGAATTAATTGACTAAAGAAATAGTTGAAGTCCTTGAATAATAACAATAACTAAATAATTAATTTATACAAATTTAATAAAAATAAGTTATTAAATACTATTAAGAAGAGACTGAAATTACCCAAAATTATAATAAGAAGACCATTCACTTAATTAAAATTAAAATTTTTGCAGCATACAAAAATTAGATACCGACCAGGCAAGAAAGAGTTATTATGAAAATGTACTGAATAACTGTAACGGTATTTGTAACATGCAGTGGAAAATTATCAATCAGGTGTTATAATAAATAGCAGAAGAGTTGTCAAAATAGTTCCATAAACTATCGTGTTTGGACTGCGATAAACAGGTTCCTTATCGGAGCTCACGATGATAAAACATCTACGGAATACAACGTTATGACCTGAAGCGCTCAAGGTGCTCAAGGGACAAGCGACTCTTAATATCTATTTTTAGAAACTGCGTATCAATGAGACTGCAGGAGTGGCGGTGAGGGTTTTAAGCAAAACAATTAAATGACCCAAACGGAGAGAGTATCAGGAGTACAGGGATTAACAGGAGACTTGAATGACGTTACTCTTACCTCGGCGTGAGAGGAGGGGGAGGGTGAGATGACGTAGCAGTGTCTTAATGTTATTGATGAAGGTCTCAAGTATCAGGAGAGTAGAGAACACCAATAACGTTGGGACAGAGTGAGTAACTCTATCTTGAAGATTTTGAAGACGTACTGAGCCTACCGTACTCACGGCGCATGTGGTGGATGAGGCAACAACATTGCAGCCGCATTCATATGTATTATCTTAAGTTTATTTATTTCTTTATTGCATATTACATCATATTATTACATTAACTGTGTTTATATTTTAATTAACTACATTTATAAATCCTTAGTCAAATCTTTTTTCTATAGTTCGTTTTTCTCGTTAAAATAGGTTTTGTTTTTAAAATTTAAGCCACCCCCTTTTTAACGCATTGATTTTGAAAAAAATAATGACAGTAAAAATAAGTCTTACTTGAAGAACGGGATACTAAAATTGGAGTTTTCTTAAATAATAAGTAAGGACGTTATTATTGTTTTTCTACCCCCTTCTGAAAACTGTTATTAACTATTATTTTCAGAATTTGAAGTTACTGAATGAAACTATTTGGACTGGACAAGAACACTAACTTGAATTTATACTCATTAGACATATTTATTTAGAAATCATGCAATATTTATTATTGGATGTGTTTACTTGTGAGTGAAGGTGTAGATCAAGTAAATATTACAGTCACAGGATTGATTTCTAGAAATGCTGTATCCGGCCCGGTTCGCCACTGTGATTGAAGCGAGGTACATTATGCCTTAATAATGAAATATGGCCTCATATAAATCCTATTTCCTTCTGACTGTGCCGGAAGGGATATGGACAAGTTTTTTTTCACACAAACCAAACCCCGACATAATTAAATAAAACATGTATGCGTCTCAATAATGGCATATGTAAGTACTCTCAGTACCTTGTTTAGTGAAAATAGCAGTGCATTTCTTGAACGAATAAGTGGATGTGTCAATGAAAATAGCATTATGTGGATCGTTTCGTAAATGCACTAAAAAAAAAAACAGATTTTTTTGATAAGAATTAACGATAGTCTTGTAGAAACTAATGGAAAACAACGAAGAACAAACCACAGGTATTTCAAACACATACCTGTCTTTATTTAATGTGGGCAATCTAGGTACTTTTCGTGCTATGATGTTGACCTCACATACATTCATTGCTATAAAGTGACTAATATGACTACAATAAAAATGTATATGGAAAATATGGGTAACTTATTTTTATTATGTCAACATCGCGGGCCTCTGAGGAAAGAGACGCTTGGCCACTATAGCCGCCTGAAGACACAGACTGTACTTTCAAGCCCAGGAAGCAGCCACTGCTCAACCGTTGTAATCACCAAGAACTCTTTTAAAGTATCTCCCATTTTTCGGATGGAGTAACATTTATTTAATACGAATACTAATCAGTCCTCAAACACAGTACTTAGAGTATCTTAGAGTATTTCCAAAATCTCAAAATAATAGCTAATATCCAATTTCGCAAGGATTTACAGGACAATTAATTACGCCTTTAACTATTAAATTAGAACTATAAATTTGTAGAATCTCCTTTTTTACTGTACTTATTTTTTGCATAGTGATGAGTTAAAGTGGATAATGCGTTTAAAATAGAACACTGTTTTCTTCTCCACATTTCTAGTTACTTACAAAATATTTTTCTTTTACTCAAATACGTGGGTGAATTCTACACAAACAATAAAAACATTATTAGCTAGGTGATATATGTGTATATTTAAATATGGTGCACTTTGGGAGTAAGATATTTAGCGTTTGAGAGAGGTTGCTGGGACCCGGCTCCGTCAGAGATCTTCTTTAGAAAAACAAATTTTAGTATATAGTTTTGACATTGGATCACCACTATTACACAGACGCAATACACTTATGCTACATTTTTTTAATTCAACAAAATTGTAATCAATTTTTAAATTGTGTCCATATCACAACAAATACATCTAAATAACGGAACGACTCAGTAACCATTATAGAACTCAATGCGTTCATGTATTCTTTGTTACATTAATACACTGTAGTGTATTTCTGTAAACATCATATGTTCATAGCCTTTGTGTTAATTAATGTGCTGCAGTAGATCATGATTACGTTTCATATAAATATTGGAATATATTGTTTTATGAACTATAACGTATTATGTACTCAAAGACACCATAAACGGCACAAGAACGTGTTACTGATAGAAAATCATAATTTTGCCTAGTTTATACTAAGTCGCTCTTGTGTTTTTGTGTCTGTTTGCGTATCGATATTATCTAAAATACTCGACGGATTTTGATACGGTTTTCACCGTCGGTTTCATTATGAACGAGGGCAGAGGTATCTAGTCATAATACATTGATATTTCAATCAAATAAAGTAGAAAGAAGTTGGTACAATACGAACATTTATATTTTCGACCGCTTTCATTGTTAATATTGACTAAACCTTATATTAAAATAATGTAAATTACTATGAATTTGTACTTTTCAAAAATGCCTACAATTAGGTCCGCGGGGGCTTGTATCTATCTCCAAAAAAACAACCCACAATGACCATGGTTTCCTTTAATATTTTAAATTTTTAAACGCATTTCCGAAGCTACTATTTAGATTAATAGCCTACTCATATCAGTGGATTAAGATATGTAAAGTTTAGGCCAACTTATTTAACAAAATAATTTCGATCAATATTTTGGTAGATAGGTAATACGTTTATGCTCGCGTATTTTGGTTAAACTAATTTGATCAAAGAACGTCGCCTGTGCTCTGATTGTTCGAGCGGACATTATATCACACTTCATTGCGTAGTAAAATAATGAAATTCAAGACTAACTAATCTTTAACTAAAGTTAAGTATTGGTAGATGTTACTTACTCCCTTAGAACACTTTTAGACCCTCAAATTTAGCAGTTATTTTCTGTCTAATAGTAGTTACCTACATACTCTATGTATTATTTTTTGCTACGACAAAATATATTGGTTAAGTTTGTACCTATAAAAGTACGTAACATAGTAAAGATAAACACACACCTTTGTGTCTAGGCTGGCAAGAATCTTTGACTCTTATGGAACAAATCAACAACTCCAACAGTCATCTCCCACAGTAGACTAGACCTATCAAATTACCCTTGCACCCCAGAATATCGAAATTTGCAGTTAGTGATGTGCCGCACTTGGACATCCATAAAGTTGTCCAGATTTAAGTGACGAGTCGGTTTTTGCTTTGTCCAGTGTGCGCTCAACTGGAAGGTAATTTTTGAAAAGTACAAGTTCATAGTACTTTACATTCCAAAAGAGAACCCACCTGAGGATTATTGGTAGTGGTTTATTAAGATCTCTGCAAGATACAAGTGCGCGTGTGAGAACATCGCGGCCGTTATAATGCGCCGTCCACGAGTGAAGTAACAGTTCTGATTGCTGGATAACAATTTGATAAAAGGGATATAGTTTTGTGCAGCCGTGACGACAGTTTGCAAACAATATCATGGTTGCATAGATCTTATGACAGCTTACAGTATCCTTTGATGTACTGTCGGGGGAAGACGGGTATTCTATTAATGTTTTTCAGGTTACCCGGCGAGTGAAAAATCTTTACGTAGAATGTGTTCATTTATGATTTTTTATTGTTACCGTTTATTGACAAGAAATAACCATTTTAACCCATTGTTCAGATTTGGTATGTTGAGAAACCAATACTTGGTTGATCAATATGCCAAAATTGAATCACAGGGATTATAGTCTACATAATTAACATTCAAACTAAACTAAATCAGAAATTTACGTCCATCTTCAGGATACTTCGCAATGGAATGGACACAACTGTGAAATTTGACAATTGGTTATACAACCTTCATCGTTCATAGGTGGGCCTCGATATTTATATGGAAAATCTCAAGACGCAATGAATTATGTCAGATATCACGGTAAACCCGATCTCTTTAGAACTGTAACATGTAACCAAAATTAGAAATAAATGAAAGAAAACCTCACAACCAATTTAACATCACATGTCAGATACGATATAGTAGACAGAGTATTTGGAAGGAAAGCAGGTCCTATATCTTATAAACAAGGTTCATATATTTGTTTGATCTCGGTGCTATATATACACCAATGAGTGGCAAAAACGTGGCTTACCACTTGTTTATTTATTGATATGTTTAGTAAATAAAATCAGGTGCTTTAATATTTACACCTTTTTTTCTGCAGAGTTTCCAAAAAAAAAAAAAATATCCAATTTTATACAAAACCGTAAGGAAACACATAGTCCTTGGTCCTTGCGGTGCCTTTAAACCTAATTATCTATGTTTGCGAGAAGGCAAGTGCACCATAAAATCCCAAAATCATTTTAGGCCCGAACATCTGCTAGCGACGATGGATATTCTAAATATCGTCGACGATTGACAGGCGGTAAAGGAACACAGATGAACATACGATAAAGTTCCAAACTATTATACATGTAAACAAACTTACAAACTAAACAATCTAAACATTCCAGTGTGGGAAGCCGTGTATTGATTTGAAGGAGTATCCTGCTGTAAAGAAATAGATGCTCTTAGTAGAGTGTATGCTGTTCATACGAATAACAAAGTATGTTTCTACTTGACAATATTTCATCCAGTAAAAGATCTAACTTCTTTTACAGACTTAAACACTATACAAGATGTTAAATGTAATACTTATCAATCAGCTTACAAAGCTATGGGTCACATGGAGGACCACTGTTATTGGGAAAATACAATACACGGATAACATATAGTAATAAGTTATAAAGAATAACCTATATGTGTTGCTGTCAATATTGTGTATAAAGATATTTTGTAACTATTAGAAAAAAAATAGTCTAATGTTGAATAAATAATCATAAAATTATCTAATTTCATATAATTTTATTGGTAAGGCGATTGGTTATTATTAGTAAGATTAGTACATTGTATTATTTTGAGGTAAGATTCCGATCAACATAAAAAATCGCTGATGATTTTTGATTGAATATAGAAATGAAAAGAAAATATAAAAATGTATTGGGCCCGTGCGAATAGCTAGGCCGAATCGCTAGTACATCGTATTTCAGAGAAAAATTACAAACCCGATTCATAACTACAATATCGCCAACTCTTATTTAGCAAAATTCAAACACTATTGTTATTGTCTCGTAGACCTCACAGATCCCCCTGAAAATCAAATTTAATAAAGACTGTGGTGAACATTGATCACCTTTACTTTCCATTCTCAACTCCCTCTCAACTTTTCTTAAGACCAGTGATCGGAGTTGAGTTTAGCTAACGAAGGAATGTTGTACGTCCCTAATATTGTTATTTTGTTACTAAACACTTTAATGGAAGCAATTATTGGTCAAGTGATAAAACTGCATAGTTTAGTGAGGTATAACTAAAAGAAAATAATATTTTGCATATCCTCTAAATATTTTGTTTTCCAATTCAGTTTACATAACATAACATAGTAAAGAAAAACACACCTTTGTGTCTAAGCTGGCAGGAATCTATGACTCTTAAGGAAAAAAAAAAACAACAACTCCCACTGTAGACTAGACCTATTGAATTGGTAAGGATAGGGTCTGGGTTGGTCGTGTTGGGTTGTGTTTGTTTAGTTTTTTATTGGTGCAGTCTGATGATTCATGTCGAAATCCTTAACCTGTAATAAAACTGTTTTCGTAATCTTTTAATAACCTGAATTTTCTTCTTTTGTTGAATTTACCTGTACTTTTTTACACATTAACACCACTAAAATTAATTTCAATAATTCATATGTTTGTACGTTGTAAAAGTAAAAAACTTTCCACTTATGCTGTATGTACTTTAAATGACATCCTTTTATAAGTATTGGAAATTTTATTTCTTAAATGGAATGAAAAATTATCATAGTACAATTTTTCAAAGATAAAATATGATTCTATAATAAATCTGTGTCTTTTATCTTTACAATATTGTGTTTTACAGAATATAAGATGCTGTATAAATTTGTAGGTACACTTCGATGTTATCAGTACCGAATAAGAACAAGTATCTTTCTTATTATCATACTGTCCAACTGTCATATTTATATGAGTAATCGTTAAAAATATAATTATCCACGATTCATTAAAAAATGTCTATAAAATAAACATCTAACAGAATGGATTCATGTTCATGTGGCCAGAAGTTTTAGTCTTGAACCGGTCCAACCACGGTAAATACAACAACAAACATTGCTAATACAGTTTCCTGTGCTCCTGATACTCCGGTCTGATTTACAAACACGCGAGTTGGGATGGTGGACAGAGTGATGGCCGGCTTTAGGACATGTGATTTGTTAAAAATACTTATTAATTATTATTATCAATTGTTAATGTTAATTTTTGCAATATAAACAAGTTGTATATAATAATAATAATGGAATTGACACAATACCACGTCTCAAAGATGAAGCAAGCACTAATATTTATGATGTAACTAAACTCGGTTGAAGTTTCCTGCAAAACCATATTTTGAAATTAAAGGGATAGGGCGTAAAATATTGGTAACGCTAGATGCTTTCCAAATGCTCAAAGTAGCACACAACACCTTAGCAGACATGGGAACAATTAACTCGCTTCATGGCATACATATTAAGTATCTACAGAATTGAAAAACAGTCAGTAATTCGCAATTAAACATTGAAATATTTTTTTTTATAGAAACCGAAAAATGAACGTAAATTAGCAGTACAAACGCTGAGAGCTGAGATTGCTGACGAACTAGGCTTTTGTAAGCAAAAACGTTTGAAAATTTATTGCATGTCAATCAACAATAATTTTTACTAGGAAAATAGATTGACTTTTAGACTACTTCAACAATAGGGATCTAAATGGGAATGATTTTAAGACACCAATTAAACCAGAAAATGTTAATTTTCACTTACGTATTCTTTAACATTTTATCAATTGCTTGTTGTTGAGTTGAAGAAAAGCATTTGCATTGGAATTCAAAAACAATATCAATGTGATTAAAATGCTCCTTATAAGATTTTTAGAATATCATAAGTTATATTTTAAACTATTTGTTTTCTGAGAAACAGTGGGAGTTGTATTTTGTTCATATATTATGTCAAGAAGTGGAAATAACAATAACCCCAAAGCTAAGCTATTCCAGTGGCCTCAGAAAACCTATGTTTAGAAATAGTGTACGTGCTCCTACGGGCAATAATTGGGCAGCAATAACCAAGCTGCTGTGATAAGTTTATATGATTACCGTGTATTAATTGGTAGTGACGAAGTTGAGAAAACATATGAATTTAAATAAATGTGTAGCTCAGTAAGTGTAGTACAGACATCTGACTATAATGAAAAGATACCGTATTATGGGGATATATTGTCATAAATATTTACAAGAAAAGCGATGTTGAATAATGTATAAAGTTCTCTTATCAAATAAGAATAATCTAAGTACTTAATCTGAGTATACAGATTTCGTTTCAAGCGGAAAACTTATAAAGGCATCAAATGATGAAATTAAATTAGTTAAGTTTTTGTATTACCTTTTTGTTACAACCAATATCGATAGCGACTATAAAATTAATACGAACCACCTTATTGTATTTGCATATTAGAGTTTTGCTGGACAAATATTTAATGAACATTAACACAACATTTTCACTCATAAGATATTCAGGAAACGAATGTTACTAAATTAATATGTGTACTATTTTACAAAGTTGTGTGCCACTCTTATGCCAGGGAGAAAACTGCATTAGTCACCTCATCAAAATTAATACTGAGACAGAAGTTGAATGAAATATGGTTGTTCAGCTAACTGTAAACGAGGTTCATTAACAGCATTGTTAATAACAAATTAGAATTAATAGTTTTGTGGTAGAATAAATAAACCATAATTAGATCATTTTTGTTTTCATCTTTATAGTTAGATTTGGAATAGTGTAATAACTCATATTTTCATACGTTTGTGTTAAATATACGTGAATTAATAATAAGTACTTTTCAACCAAATTGTTATGTTGGAATTTATAGGCTAAATGAAATGCATAATATTCGTTAGCAATTTTATTAGCCAAATAGGAATTAATAATCTCAATTCATATACTTGTGGTTCTTAAAAGATTCTTATATCACTTTATTGTAATGATAATTACGTAAAACTAGATATACTAGCTTCCGCCAAACTGAGAACTGAGGCCGATCCGGCCCAGCGTACTGAGTTCAGTATTTGTAATCCCTTATAAACGATTCTAAATGACTTTCTATCAAAACAAGTTTCAACTAAAAAGCGATATTCATACTTTAATTTACAACGTTGCCGCAGAAAGTTTTTTCTGACCACAAAATAAAGAACTTCCACGCTTACTCCTTTTTTATAATTTTAATGGTGTTCAAAATTATTTCTTTTAAGTAGGCAAAACAAATTGCAATAAATATGGAAATGTTAAACAAACATCTTCACATTTAGGACCACCAACTTTTTCAGTTAATGACTACAGAAATTTGAAGTTTTTGTGATAAAAAATAAATGCACTAAGGTTTATTTAATACATGTTTATGTAACGGCTTATTTAACCTGCTCGAACCAGTAGACCGCCTATTGTGATCGAATTGATATAGATCGCCAAAGCTCTGCTAACCGAACCGCTATCCACCTCTGCGCTCCTGATACTAAGGTATAAGTGAAACCGCAAAACGTAGTCCCTGACCTGCCTCTATTTCTCAATCAATGGTTTATTTATATATATCTTCAAAACACCATTTTTGAAAGGCGATTTTTTTTGTTATTGCGGACTTAGGCTGGTTGTTTCCAGGGTTGTTCAACCTGCACGAACCAGTAGACTGCCAATTGTGTTGGAATTGATGGAGATCGCCAAAGCTCTGCTAACCGAACCTCTATCCACCTATGCGCTCCTGATACTGAGATATATGTGAAACCGCAAAACGTAGTCCCCGTCTTGCCACTATTTCTCAATCAATGGTTTATTTACATAAATAGTCAAAACGCCATTCTGGAAAAGCGATTTTTTTTCTATTGCTGACTTAGGCTGGTTGTCTCCAGGGTTGACCCCTTTATAACTATTGCTATGGTAAAACATATCACTAAATATTTTGTTCCAATTCTGTCAAGTACTTTAAGCCTAAGTGCTGGTACGTTTTTAAAAAAGTTAAAAATCTTTACAATTGAACCAATAAAAAACCCTCATTTAACCGATAATAAAAGACAAAACGCCTGATTAGTCTTTTCAAGATTAATTAAAATTTCTTACTAAATTGAGATTTAAATAAAAGTTCAATTTGGATTAAAACATTAAGTCAACAGAGGATGATTGATTTATTTACCAAAATGAAATCTACTAATATAGTGAATAAAACTTCTAGATAGAGAGCAATACTGGATGATAATAAGTGCTGTACATAACTTTAATGTTTAAAATATGAACAACAAATATATTATGAGAAGTAAATCACTAAATATCGTTGAAAAATGGTTGAAGGAAATCAAATAAAATAACTGATGAAGGCAGTGACAAAGTAATTTAATATGGAGCTTACTGACACATCGGTAGTTGAGTACACTGCAGGGTGAAGAAATGCAATAGGAATTATATTAAATAACCTTTAAGACAACACAGCGGGCCATGTAGAAAATAATAACAGACGAGATTAAAATTTAGCTTTCAGGAAGTGGAACCTAAATAAATATTTAAATTTTGGAATCGCATTAATAGGTTATATAAAAGTTAATGAAGATTTTGCTCAAAATTGAAACACATTTTGAGACAGTATATTGCCTAGAATTTCTGGAGCGAATTTTTTGTTTTCTCCAATTGCTCTTGAACAACACACCATACTGTAATATAGGTAAGCAAATTTATTTAAGAACAAGTGTAAGCTGAAAGTAAGACCCTGTCCAATTATAGTTACTTTAGGAACAAGAGTTTTACCCTATTCCTTAATCAGTAAAGAAGTATAGAAAGCCAGATGTATAACAATGACTAGTATAGACATAAATAAACATTTTGTGTTAGTAAATATTACATTAGTGAAGCATATTACTATTGGATATACAAATTTCAACTCATAAAATTCATGTGATAAAAGATTAATTCATAAATAATATACTCGCCAAAGTTTTGAACAATTTAATTCTATATTATAATACATGTTTCATTTGATAAAATTAAACATAAAGCTTTACAGGAAATAGTTAACAATCTACAATTATTGTTTCCATTGCTAATTCAATGTGTATTATGGGTGTATATAACTAGGCACACGAATATTATGTGCATTGCACAAGCACAGTGATTACGTAAGTACTGATATGTGAAAGCAGCAGGAGGCGGAGTATGTGTAAGCCTGGAGTGGTGGTATTATAGCTCTCTCCACCCTCTCGGTACACCCTTATACTCCTACATGTCCGTCGAACATGGTGGAGGGTATGGTTTCAACTCTTCTACACAGTGTTAATAGGGCATAGCCAATCTACGTCAAGTTCCTATGTGTTTTAGGTTGACATTATTTATTTATTGTCAGTGATGAACTTACAAACATAGGATATTAAATACTCACATAATGTACTTCGTACGTACATTTAATGAAAATATAAAATGTGATAATTCTTAAGTATATTCGGTAGTCAGTACTATAATTTTCTTAAATTTTATATTGCAGGAATATACTCATCAAAAACCAATTTTTTGGGAATTATTAATGTCATTTTTCAATTTATCTCATTTTCGTATTAGTTTGTTTTACATGCATTCATTAAATGTATTCATAAACTTAGCTTTGACAAACTTTTATGACAATACGATTAACTATCTATTGTTTAGTATTGCTTTTTTACTCCATAAAATTATTGAATTAAAATTAATGTTTTATATCAATTGGTTTTCCGAGTACTTGTAAAACCTCTATGCAGTACATTGAATCCTCCTCCGAATCACAATTATATTAAAACATTTTTAACAGTTTCAATTGGTTGGTGGTTAAAGCTCAGCACCTAAATCTACTTGTACAAGGGTTCGTGTGCATGTGGTATCTGACGATGTCTCAGACTTGACTCCTGGAGTCTGGAGTCATGTTTGTCTGAAGAGATCGAAAGAAAGTCATGGACGAAGAAGCTTATAACAAACCTTTGCATTGTTTCGACATCAGAGACACATAGAATACACAATACAATATATAGTGTAACGTTGGTGAAGTGGCAGTCTCATTGTCTTAATTGTGCACCAGATCACCTAGATACATTACACTATATATTATATCTGTTCATTAATTCAATTTCTTTGCTTTCTAACTTCTACGGTACTAACATTTCCCACCTAAATATTGTGTAACTTTGGAAATCTGAAGTGCGATACTTAGTTATCTATGAATTAAAATGTATTTAGCTGTGCCATGACGTATTGAAGAGTTTTACGGTTATGGTGTTACTATAAAGAGTTTTCAGGTTACTGACGGGTGAAAATGAAGTATATTGTCATATACATATGGACAAAAATATTCGTTAGAGACGAATGGAGTTGTAGTTAATATTAATCCGATAAAAAGCAGTGCCCATCAAAAACAATATGATCAGTCATGTAGTTCGTAGAAAGTTCGCTAAATGGCAGAAAACACAAATGCTCTCGTTAATTGAATGTAAACATTATATGGCAAAATACAAACTCTATTACACTAAGTACAAAACTGAGTTCAAGGTTCTTATTTAAATCATACGTATAACTACCTCCGAATTGCCCAACCTTTCATTTATCGTGACAAGTCCTTTGGCTCACCTTCGTAACTATTAGATCGATATTTATTACCTGTAATATTTATGTGCTTTTTAATTAAACTATATTAGCCACAGAATGCTATAATCAATACATTTTAAAAATATTGTAAAGAATAAAATTTAAAATGGAATATCTAAATCTTATTTAAAAATTTTAAATATATACTTATAAAAAAAATAATGTTAAGTATTTCAAGTTTGTGGGTCAAATTATACAATTTTTTTATAGTGATGGCATTATGTAATCTTATTGCGTGCACTTTGTGGTCCTATGATGGTTGCCTCTTAGATAAAGTATTTTTAAGATAAGGTGTCAAAGAATATATGTATATTGAAAAATCTACCTGATAGTAAGAATAGCGTTAGGAGTAAATAATTATTTGTTAAATTCTGGCTGTTCTTTGGCCGACATCAAAATTTAACTATTGCGTCTTTTGGTCTTACATGTGTCAATAAAACGACTATTTTGGCGATACAGTCAAGGCTGCTGGTTACCCTAAAGAAGAGGATAATATATGTAGATTAATGTAAATATCAGGCAATTAATACAGTGCAGTGATATCGCAGATCTGTGGTGAAAATGTCTTGCAGACACACGGAGCGCGCGCGGAGAACTCTTCATTTTAAAACTGACGTCTCGCATGTTCTGGCATCTCCAAGTGTCATCAATGTTTTTACATGAGTAAATACAGAAGTACCTTAGATCATTTAAGTGTATTTCAACGGGCGGAAGTAGACGCTTTTTAACCGACTTTTCTGACCCACTGTATGGATGTTTATTTTTATGGTCTCGGGAATAATTCAAACGTTACAGAGACTCCGGGAATAATTTATACAGGAAGACCTTTATGTAAAATGGCCAAAAGTAGAAAATTTGTAACTACAGTCAGCCTCTTACACTGAGTATGTAAATATTTATTTATCCAGACAACAAAACAAACTCTGCCATACCGTGCCAGAAATGCTTCTTCGCGCGCTACACACGAAGTACGAGCCAGTGCCAGTTTTGTTTAACATTTGAACCTCTTAACAATGGACATTGAAACAATATACATAATAAAAATTATACTTGTTATTCAAATTATTTTATTACTCCCTCATATTACTGTACATCATACTCGTAAGTGCTCTCACTAACACTACTATGGACTTGGTGTTTCTACAATCTGACCTAATCCAGTTAAAGTGTTATGAAATTGTTGGATATATTCATTAAAGTATTAAGGAATAGTGTAGAGGAATTTGTGTATATCATTGGTACTGATAAAAAAAGCTTTCCTCTCTGACTTCGGGCGTGAGGCTCAACATTGCTCATTCAACTTTTTCACTCTGAAGTCCAATTATTCTCATATGGAACACATTAAAATATGTAGCTCAAAAACTCTGATTCTCCTCTAAAGTAGCCATAACCTAACCTGTTATTGATTTCCTAGTGTACAGGACGTGGGCAAATTGTAATTAATCATCTACAACTCACAACAGTTCTTCACAGCTGATAGGATGTGGATCACTCCGGTTTTGCTGCATCATAAGATCTGGTGCTGTCGGTCGTAAAGTATTTAACACTACTGCAAAATTAAAATAGGTTGAATTTTGTCTTGTTTTTCTGCAAATCCCATTTATTTACTCATACAAATATATCTTTTACAGTAAAGTATTTAAAAAAACTATATTTGTATAATGTTTTGAACCGACAATATGCTTTCGGTCACAATTTACATATGTATTACTCTTAACGAGAATGCTTCAATTCTGAACGAGTACGACTAGTTTTTTGATGACCAAATTGCGTCAGTGTTGGCGATTCGACGACTAACGATATCTTGACTCTAGTCGACTTTGTTTAAGAGGGGTTAGAATTTTTCAATCTCGTTCGAAGTATTTTTCTTCACTTATCAAAAGCAATATACTGTGTTGACCAAGCATTGTTTAATAAGCTGTATACCATGGCATGCGACACATGCCTTTGCACTGGCACAGATAATTTATAAACCAAAACAAACCGTCTAAATTTCAAACCAACACAATTTAGCTGTGTTATGGTGTCATGGGACGCAGTCTTGAGACTGGTTCTCTTCCTGATATACGTCTATGACATACACACCTGCACAAAGTGGTTGTGTGGTACTCTGATAATGCTTGTGGAACGCGTCTATACGTGTCACTAGAAAACTTATTTCGAAACCACATACATATGTGGAGACCCTTAAGTGTATCAGAAATTATCTTGTTTAATCAGGAATCAGAGTTCATAAGTTCAGTCACAGAAATTACTGTGATTAATCAAAGACTGTGACTTAGTAAAAATATTGCATGGGTTAAGAAAATTCTTAATTTCACGTTTGTCCATTCAAAATACTATCATTAAATTTGCTGAATACTATATGTACAATTCTGCTTGCTTTACGTTTTATAATATATATTTCTGAATTTCCAAAAAAACCAATTTTTTAAAACACTAATATGTTTATGATATTTATAATTAACTTTTAGATATGAAACCTTACTTCATAATGATACCCGTAAAATGTAATGTCAAATTGGAAGATGCGTATTTTTAGTAAGCAGTTGTAGAAAATAGTAAATTTTCTAAGCTTTAGGTTACCTAAATTATTCTAAAGTTGATTTAATAGTTCATTTGGTAGCTTTATACATACAATAAGACTAATTGTACTAGGGGCCAACCTCAATTGCCTCATATTTGACGTTAATCCATAAACCCACACATTCCTTGGCAATAAAGTATTCTATTCGTGTTAACATTCTTCTTGCTGTACGTACTATTCATGCTAACAGATTCTATTATCAGTTATAATACACATCATATCATAATTGTTTATATACACTACATCAGCGAAATCAGCTGTGCAAATAATTCATATAAACAAGCAACCGTTAGTGTTGTCAATATGTCGTGACACATTTATTACTGTACATTTCGTATTATATAAAACATTTTTATAAAATTTCATTCATATGAAAATTTAATGAATGTTATTAAAATTGTGTAAAAGTGTTTTAGATCAATATGCCTTTACCACTTTGTAAATAATTAATATATGTTTGTATCAAATACATTTTACTCACGAACTCCATTTGTTCTATTTTTATTTACAATATGAAGGTTAGTATCTTTCCTACATGCATGACAGTTACAGTTAAACTTACAATACTAGATTTAAAGATTGTCAGGTTTGTATCATAATGACACATCTTCATAACAAATATATCTACGATACTTAAAAATAAGGTCTACAAAATAAACTGAATTTAGTAATACATATGTTTGTTCATGTTTTTTTATACATGCGCTCCGAGAAGATCTATCTTGAGCCGTTTCCAGCCTCGGCAACGGTTATAACAAAAATTTCTAACACGGATTCATTCCTGCACTCCTGATACTTGTTTCATCTGAAAAGGTAGGGGGCGGTAGCAAGGTGTTGATGATGCTATTTGACCAAGGCTCTCCTTACTGAACCTCTATCAGTCTTTGTACTTCTGGTGTTCTCATACTTAAATGTAACCAAAATAAGCCTTGTAAAGAAGAAAAAGTGTATTTGTTAGTTAAATCTGGACAGATTTATTGCGATGGGGTGATAACTCAAACTAATGACGAAGTTCTTTTCAAGCTGAAGGATAAAAGCCGTAGGTCTTTAAACTTTGTTGTAAATCATAGTACTGTATAATATGGTTATTTTATTTATATATTTTAAGTTTTATTATTATCTGAAGACAAATTATCACATAAATAAACTTCATGCATTCTGTATAATTTATAATAAGTCCATATAATTTAATGTGTTAGTTAGGGATGAGAAAATTGTGCACCATTTACCATATTCTTGCTTTTCGGTGCTTGTATCCATCTTGGATTAAATATATCTTGCCAGCAGCATTAATAGTTTTGAAGTTCCCTTTCCTCAGTAATTCTGAAATAGACTATAATTAGAATAACATCAGTAATAAAAATGGTAAATATTTTAATAAATAAACTAAATAGGATGATAAATTAAAACAGATGTAAAAAGTAATAACGGAGTCGGTGAATTGATCTTTGTTCCTGGAGAATAAGAGCCGAGCATTCTAGCATTGAGCTACGTCGACACTAAGTGATAAGTGCGAGATGTTGCCGATAAGGCTCGTAATTAACAGTCGAACTGAGCGTGACCAGTTGTGCCAAGTCTGTCTTTCTTCCTCCTTATCTAATTCTTTAGATTAATTTAATATCAATGCTAAATTTTTTAAAACAGATTGTCCAAACCTGTCAATTTCGTGCAAAATAACACCGAAGAACAATGCAAGTCGTTAAGTTAAATATTAATTAAACACAACTAACACTTATTATATTTATTTTTTTTAACCGAGCAATATTAGGGCCCTGGTAATACACATGAGCATGTCTCCCGTATGTACTTTATATTTGAGTTATTTAACCTGAATTAAATACATATGATAAAGAATTATATGATTGATAAAATTAGATGTTTATATTTACTGAAGTCTTACAAAGATAAATTATGTAATATGTAGCCACCAAGTAAGAACAGACGTATTATAATGACAAATACAAACGTAAACGTATTTTGAAATTAAATGTAAGTTTTCTTATGCAGTAAATGTAGTAAGTATTAGTAACCAACAGTATTTGTAACTAACAGTAAGTTTTATATTACGACGTAAGAGTTAGAAAATAATAATAATAATAAGACGAGGTAAATTGTATTTTAAACTTCAGAAATGATTAGCTTGATTATCAGATATCCAGATAAAAATATGCATAATATACCAAATGGAACTAAAAATGAGCATGAAGTATTAAATACAAACTTAACAACTTTTATTACGTTTAATTAGAAGCCGCAGGAACATCAATGATGAAGCCTATGTGTGATTTTCCTCACAACGCTTTACCATAGACACATTCCATTATCAAAGTACAAAATCTGTGGCTAAGTCTATTCATATGCGTATATTAGAAGTCGCTAGTCTCCTGTTACTGGAGACTGGGATCACTAAACAAGGCCAGTCGCCACAACTGAAAAACGCGTCTGAGAGATTTGATTCCATCTACCTGCCTACCAACCTCTGTTCTCCTGATACTTTTCACATTCAATTCTTATTATTTCTAATTTAGCGATTTAAAACACAACTTTGGTGACAACTGTCATCATAATGATTACAACAGTTTTAACAGCCGCATGTTTGCGGTAACTTATTGAGTTATTGCAAATACTACACACCGCAGAAGGCGGGCTCCATAGATTATATACTGAATGAACAATGGTGAGAAAAACCAAGAGCGACGAACGGAGAATGTTAGAAGAAAATAGGCTTCGGCACGTTCAGGCATTACCACTATAAGTACCGAAATGATCTTCAACTACAACGCTGGGTTGTTTGAAAACAGAAAATTAAAATTTTTTTTAAGACGAAAACACAATTTTTTTAATACAAAACACTCTGACTTATCTTTATAAGCTGCTAAATTTACTATCCATTTTATTGCTTATAGTAATAACAATTTATTCCATCAACCGTTTACAAAGTATAATTCGAAAAAAACTTCTTTAGAATTTACTGATCACAATTACCAGTGGTGTGGCCAGTGATATAATTTAGTAATAATACTTAGATACTTATCTTGAGTCTAGCAACTTAAATAATTCTATAAAATTGAGCATCCAATGTTGGCGTTTTTTGTTATTTTTTTAGATTTAATTACTGTTGACGTGAACCAGAACTGATTTGTAAGGTTTGTATGAATATCCAAATATTGTTGAATAACGCCGGCTAACGGCGATTTTATTTCCATTGTTTGCCCAACCTGTTCAGAGAGCAAAGTTCCGTTTTGCTTTTTGACAGCGGTGCCGGCATCATTCTGAATACTCAGTAACACAATTCATCAGAAAATAATATTGAACTATACATTTACAATTTGCTGTCCTATCCAGATTGTCAGATTGTATTTTTCCTATATTTTGTTGAAAGTGCCGCAAGCTGCTGTGTTTTAATAACTAATAATTGTAATTGTGTTGTTGAAGTTATTAAAAGTGAGACAAGCGTTGTGTTGTGTGTAACTAACTTTTAACTGGGTAAGCTAATCCGATTCTAACTTTTCCTTCCTTCTTGTTGCTGAGTGCAATAACTCATTTTAATGTAGATTATATATTATATATATATATATACAATATATATATATATGTATGTGTGTGTGTGTGTGTGTGTGTGTGTGTGTGTGTGTGTGTGTGTGTGTGTGTGTGTGTGTGTGTGTGTGTGTGTGTGTGTGTGTGCAGGTATTCATTATAATAATAATAACAACAACTCAAAATAGAATAACATTAATACAAACTAGTAGTAACACATGAATAACAACAATAACAATAACAGTACCATTTTATCAGTAACTGTATCAAATCAACAATATATCATGTAGCAAATAAATAATAAAGTAACAAATATATAAATATAATAAAATGTAAATATACAAATTCACGTTAAACTAACTGAACAGCATTTTATCTGCGGATATAATTTAAAAACTCACCATCTTCCAGCTACACAAGAAAGTTGAACAATTTAGCACAATTTGTTTTAAATAAATTGCAAGTCCAAAAAGAAATAGGTATTTATTCTAATATTTAAAAGCGAGTTATTGGAAAGAATGTATAATTTTCTTTGTTCACTTTGAGAATTCTTATTGTATCTTATAGTACGTTATGGGTAGAGTAAAATAAATTTTTGTTCCTATTATTTTCACTTATAAGCAGGAAAGTTCTTAACACCTTGTATACAAAAATATGTTGAATCGGAAATATTTTTAAATCAATGTAAAGTGCAAATCAACTGTCGGTTATTTGTTTACTTAAAATTATTCTAATGAAGTAGTTTTAAGTAACTCTTAATTTTTCAATTAAATATTTAAAAGTCCCACCCGATAAATGTATTTCATACTGCATCCTTGAATATATTAGTGCATGTATTACAGATGCTATTTTAATACTTCAACATGTCTTATTTTAGTGGCCTTACAATACAAGCCTTACAGTTTTTTTAGAAACGAACAGCTGATTGTGAACGTGGGCGCAGTGACCGTGCTCTAACTAATAAGCTACATTTACAAAAAACGTTTCTGAACAACAAAATGTCGCGCGGTTTGTGACCGAACCCGGCAACAGTCCGTCACCTGTTACTCGGTTGTCTCAACACAGTTACTCCGACTAAAAGGCTATAATTCATGCAATTACCCGTGAATGTATCGGTAAACGGTAGCGTCACGTAGTTGAGTCACTAGTTACGTTACTAGTTGCGTTAATAGTTACTCTAAGATAATAGCGACCTTACATAGCAATCGTTGCTGAGTGAAGGTACAAAATGTTATACAAATGTACAAGTGTTTCGATACACATAGCACCGTAACGTTATTAAAACGATATCGGGGAGATAGTTGTTTTAAAAATAAAATGTTTATATAAATGTATTAATTGGGTTTGTAGCAAATATTTATGTTTATCAGAATGTGAAGAAATTAAACAGGGAACTTGTGTAAAGGATTTAGGGGTTTTCTTGGATAATGGCTTAACCTGGAAGCAAAAATTAAACGAATTAAGAACAAAATTAAATAATAATATTCCTCTTTTTTTTCTTTTTTTTTAAAGAAATTTGTGTGGCAGTAATGTTTTGAGTACTTTATATTTTTCATTATTGAATAGTAGGTTGGAATATGATATTATATGCTGGGGGGAACGTATTATTCAAATTTTAAAACTCTTGTCACAACTTCTAAGAGGTATTTGCGACTTATAACCAAAAAGATTATTTATGAACCATATATTTTCCTCTTTCAGATTGCTATAAGACTCTTCCACTCACACACTTGTACTTCAACAAGGAATTATAGTTTTTTTCTAAAGTAGTCAGGGCTGTAATCATAGTAATGAATATAAATTTAAACTTAGAAATTCCAAAAACGTTAATGTATCTTGATCAATAAATACTGCTTTTAAAAAGTCTTAGCAGCTTTTTTTCAATAAAACTCCTTTGAAAATCAGACGCTGTAAAAATGTTTATATTTTTTGTAAACTAATTAGAAGTTTTTTACTTTTAAGGGCAGTGTAGAAGGTTTCTTGAATGATTAGTTAGTAAATAAACATCGTATGAAATCTTTAAGACTTACTTGCAATGTATTATGTTTTGTTAATTCTGATTGTATTCATTGTTTTATGGCACTTGTATGTAGGTCTAATGGCTCTTTGTTAATGACAACAGAAATAATGAATAATGCAATATACATTTTAATATACTTGTTTAAAACTTGGCAGTTTTTCTTTTTTTCATAGTAAAGTTGTATTATAAGTGTGTAATTTTATAAGCCCATTTAAATATTTTTTAATTTCATTGCCCCTCCACACAGGTTTGGCTTTGGAAGCTAAACTTTATTCGCTCTTCAAGATTTTTTATGTTTTTTTTATATTACTGTTACACTAGTATATTCTGCAGCATTGTACTAATTAAACTTGGCATTTATATTAAGCTACGTTTGTACTATTTTAATTGCTATGTTAGTCTTTCAATGCTTGTTTGAGAAAATAAATATATTATTATTATTTATAACTTTTTGTCTAACACGAATACGTCTTTTCACAAATAAAATTTACGTATATTGTACAGAATTATCATATTTCAATTGAATTTAAAAGAACACACGATAATTTTTATAAAACCATTTAAAGTTGTAATTATATTTCGTAAAATAGCCTAACCGAGTACTTTTACTTACTTTGAAGTGAAGCTACTTACAGACACATAATATGTTTCGAGATATGATTGAAAAATTT
>NW_025780698.1:0-46106 GCF_021130785.1 Homalodisca vitripennis
TTACCCCACTAAATGTAGACAGAAACGCAACTCTTTCCTGTAGTGTGTGATTTATTATTTAAACGTATATACATCTTAACGTGAAAAACCTTAAATAACAGCCCGTGCCAATTTAATTTACCTTTAAAATCTCTTAAAAATGAACACTGAAACAATATTTGTAATATAAATGTGACCTCTTTGCTTTGAAATTATCGTAGCGTTCCATCATATTGCATCAAAATAATTTTACTAGGATTATTACGGACTTAGTACTTCTCCACTCTGTCCTAAAATATTACAAGTGTTATTACAATTTTGTGAACTACTCATTCTATTACTATGGAATGTTGCAAAGAAATTTTCATATTTCTCAATTTTCTCAAATACACTTCTGAAAATGGATTCTCCCATCTGTTTGCAATAGTTTACAATCCATAGAAAATTACGTGGTCTGACTAATGTCGGTGGTATTTGCCACAAAGAGCCAAACCAATAATTGGATGCCTGTAAATAACTCATGGTAACACGTCAGGGCGACAGCTGACCTGCACAGGTAAAGACAACCGCAGCAGGCACAACTTGTGGGCACCTTATTTACCTGCTGGCCGTGGACGGCGGACAAGCGGCCGACGGGACCCCGACAAGATATCCAGAATTTCCTCATTATTAACGTGGGAGAATGTTCCCATAATAACTTCTATTTAAAAGTAAGGTATAAAAATAAACCAAATTATACTTGCACTTTGCGTTATCTTAAAATAATAAACACTAATGCAATGACTAGATAACCATAAAATATTTTTAGAATAAATTAACACTAATTCACATTAATTAATTGTTGCCGTTTTTTTTCATATTCAGGTGGTTTACACATTATATTTTAGTACTTGCAAATACTGTGGCATTTTTCCAGGAATTCACAGTAATCAATTTCAGTATAGGAAGATTTAAGTGTAGTAAATACTATAGTAAATATTACTATAGCTTTATTTCACAAATAATAATCATCTATGGTTCTTGTAAGCGTATAAAAAATACCAATGTTACTGTTTTGATAGAATCTTTTCATGCTTTACAAATTTACAAAGCTATTTTAATTTGTTGCTAAAGCAAAAAGATTTGTTCTAAAACATACGTTGTGAAATCATCTATGACTGATTGGAAATGGCAATATCCTACTGTAATAAAAAAGGAGAATGATCAGCAAGTACTTACTCTAGTCGGTGGTCACGTGAGGAGTCTTGCTCAAGAAGAGCGAGTATCTTTTGTCGCCCATATTTATTGGAAATGAGTCATGTATATATCAGGAAGAATTTGTTAGTTTTAAAAGGATTAGTTTGTGCATAAGTTAGGAGCTGCAGAAATATCGGTTATTAACTGTGTCTACTAGTTGGTTAGTATTATAGTTAAACAAATAAGAGTGGCTATAACAATCCGTAAACATTTTTCCACATTGAAATAAATATATAAACACAATTAATTGGTAATATTATTTAGTAATATTAAGGTGAAAATATTGTATTGTTTAGCATACAGGTACACAATGTATCAATATTGCAGTAAATGTTTAATATTTTAACAAAACAGCAATAACATTCTTAAGCATAATGGGAGATACTCTCTTTTGTATTATTTTGTTTTAAGCTAAAATAGATATATAATGATAACCTGCTAATTATAAAAGTTTTACAATATTTTGGAGAAATCGGATTGTCTGTGAAACATTATCCCATTTACAAATCTTAAATGTCTATAAACAACGTGTCCCCAGAGTAATCAACCAACCTTTTAGGTATTATTACCAGCATAAAAATCTAAATGGAATTTATTACTCAAAACATTATTTATAAATGTCAATTCAAACATTAACAATTATAAAACTAAACAATACCGAAACGGCAATAATTTATTTTCTTCTCTAAACAAACTTTAATCAATTAACTAATTAATAAACAAGATTCAAAAGTCAACTAAAAGGTGTAACTAAAATTTACGTATGTGTAACTGTGATTTTATATTTGACTTAAGAGGTTTTAAATCCGTTTATTTTAAATTTTTTTAGGTATTTTAGGAATTTTAAAATTTATTAAGTTTAAGATTAGTTTTAGTACAGTATTGTTGTAAATAAAATAGATTAGTTTATAGATATTTGTGCCATTGACTTTGTGATACACAATTATGTGTCAGTACGAGAGTAAAAAAAATTTACAAAAAAATCGTCTCAGGACAATAAGCGAGCGCCACTGTTGCGCATTCTATGACCCGAAGTTTGTGACAAATCGCAATTCATTGTAAGACTTCTTGTACATGCCTACATGACTGCTACTTAACTTTTTTAGCCAAAGCAGATTATTGCATTATTAAAAATTGCTAATTATAGTCGTTGATATAAAATAATTATTCAGGCGCTAATTCCAGAGCTAATCACGCCTGCTCTTTGACCTGATTACGAAGACAAAGCACAATTATTATTGTATTGCAAACCTAACCCAAACACCGACACAATTCATATCTTTATAATTTCTTACGTAGGAAAGTATGTTCTTAAATATAGCTTAAATATTATGAGACACCCTTGTCTCAGGTCCATAAGAAACACAATAGAGTTGTTACCAAGAAGTAGAGACTGGGCATCGCCAACAGCTGTAAATTATTGAAGGCTTCCTTGCACGACTCTCTAAATTTCAACAGAGCAGTAATGCGGATCGCTTGTTTTTGTAGCTTGAACACTCTCATAAATTGATTGTTTGCACCAGCTCAACACAATACCAACTCGTAAGTGAGATAGGGGTAAATCAAGCCATAATATGCCATAAACAGAACCTGAATAGGGCAGTATTTGGCTAGAGACCTCAAAACATAAATGCCTGAGGCCAATTTGGAGCAAACGTGATCGACGTGATTATTCCAAGTCAACCCTCGATCTAGGTATATTCCCAGGTATTTCGAGCAGTAGATTTCTTCCAGCATTGTGTCAGCCAACATAATAGCTAGCCCGTCATGCATGTCTACTGATCGCATAGCAAAATTTAGAAAATTAGATTTTTCAGAATTTGTCTTAAGATTGAGGCTGTTAACATGTAAGACGCAGTTGTTGATCTCAATAAAACTCTGTTGTTCCAGAATCAATTTTGTTTTGCTAGTGAAACAGAGAGTCGTGTCATCAGCATAATGCACAAGTTTTTCGTGCAGAATGTCGTACACTAACATTTCTGCAGCCGTTAAAACGATTATATTTGTTTTATATTTACAACTGCTCTTATTATATAATTATATGTAGAGTCTCATTTGACATACATGTTTAATTAGTTTGGTCTCCTTCTAAAATAACATAGTTAATTAAGTTTTTGCCAATGTTTTTATCGTACAACTACCTTTTTTAAAAATAGCACATGTTTATATTTGGACAATACTTTAATAAGACTCACGGGTTTTATCACACTCTGTAGATTTTCATTCTGAATGTATTATTTATGTTTTGCCAAGTTTTTAAGAAAATCGATTAGTTTAGTTTAGGATAATCCGTTATCTCGTAACCGACATGAGAACTAAATGTGTTACGTTTCTAGTTTACTTTAGGTTAGTGCGCCATCGTTACTTTTTGTACCTTACTACAGTTACGGAGTCGTAAAAGTCATAGTTGTGGTTAACGGTATAAATATATAAGATTCTGTTCAATTACACTTATAGAGAAATATAACAAAAAAAGACATACGTTAACTATCTGCATCTAACATCTAAATGTTCAGTACTCACGCTGCGTTGAAACTTTCCTTACAAAGTAATATATTTTTTAAGCAATGTTAAAATTTTAGATATTTTAAAAGTCAACCGCAAATAAAATTTTATCCCAACAAATTTTTAACTCAAATAATTTTTTGTACAAGGAAGTGAATCGTCCATGTTAGCACAAACACGATTTAACATACATGGCGAGTCTAATGTAATTTTCTTAACATATTATATAAGTGTAATATATTTCATTTTTATAATATATTATTACCGCTATTAAACTGTTTAGATAACAATTTAACGCTTTGGCTCTGATGTTGGTAAAGATGATAATTGCAGAATTGTGATCTTGAACAAGCATGTTTAACGACAACAAAAATTTACTTATAGATATGTATTTTGCAGAGTGAAAGTGCAAAGTCCAATTCCTCTACGTCATCGCACAATGTAGTGTACGAACCAGGACTGGTAGACCATCAGCTGATTGGAGACAGCCAGTTCTGCAGGTTCGGTGAACAGCTCTTGGGACTTCGGAGGGTGCCCACACCAAATCGTAAGTTTTAATTTTATTTACATGTTTGAATATACATCTAATGTACTGAACGTGATATCTAAGACGCTTCAGGAATGCCGTAGTTATTATATGTTTAGTCTCTATTCCCATGAAATAAAAAGCAGATTACAAAATATATTATCCTAACATCAAAATGCTTAAAAATGACTCAAGGTCCACTATGTGAGTCGTCGACACGGGGGCGACAGGTAGGCCGGGCGGCGCGTGTGACGTTGCCTGCGCGTTCGGGTGTAAGGGTCTCGTAGTAATCCATTTGGGCTCTTGAGATAGGGGACAAACTATAATTCCAAGAAGGTCAGCCAGTACCTGGTATAATCTTCACGAACCGACTTCTGGAACCTGGAAAATCCCTTAACTGAATGTCTAATAGTCTTTTCCGATATCATAAATACATCAGCGATCTTTAGAGGTGGCATCCTTTCTTTATTACAATTCTCAGGAATTTTAATAGTCGTACTGGCACTCAACACGTCTTTCTAACTATTCACATTGTAGAGTTAACATAGTTAAAACTTTCTAGGAACCCTTCGTTGTCCAACTTCAGAGAGCGTCTCTTGTCAAATGTTGTAGAAATAATTAATTGCGCCATAATTACTAGGTTAAAAGTACAGTGAAGTAAAAAAAGTTTATTTTTAGGTTAGGGTCAAGCTGGAAAGAGGTAACTTTTTATAATATTCTACTACTAATAAAATCAAACATATCAACAATCATTAAAGGCAACCAGGCATCGTTACTAGTGTTATTAATGACTACCATTATAATCAGCGTAGCCTAATATATTAAGGATACCATATGTCTGATAATTACCAAGTTATCCAATAAAGATATGTAATTACGCAGACTTTCGTAGAAAGACACAAACCTGATAAGTGAAATGCGAACTAATGGCGTCTTCCATTATACTTTTCTTTTTACAAAAGAACACCATTTGTGAACACGCAATATTTTCGTATAGTTGAAAAGACCGTGTAGTATTCCTTATGCATACATGGAAAAGCATTTTACCATTACAATATTGGGTTGTGATGATGAAAAATCGTTATATTTATTTCCATTTGATTAAAAACAATGCAGTTCAAGTTGTCCAACCAAACTGACGATGAGAATGTTGTTTTTAAATTGAGGTACTACAGCAAAAAGTTTTATTTTTATTTTTAAGTTTATAAAGTTTATAATATTTACAACACTCAATGTCTTCACAATATTATTAACCTTGTATTATTAGCGGACCATGATTATATGTACATTTTGCTTTAATATAAAATAAGATACAGTCGCCTATCTCTTACGGTGTTTGAGAGTATTACTTTACTATTCTATATTAATGTTTTTTAAACCACCTAAAGATGAAATAAAGACAAAAATAAATTTATTATATAATGTGTTTACTATTTAGACCGTTAAATAATTTTAAAAATATTTCATGGTTATCTTGTGATATCATTAATGTTTATTATTCTATTATAACCCAAAGCGTATAAGGTACCTAATAATTCTAATTTTTTACATCAATAAGAGTTTTTTACATCCATAAAGTTTTAATACAATTAAATGATATAAAGATATTTGCATGCGCTTTAAGGACCACGTTTTACTTGTTATCTGATTCTCAATATTCCTTAGAGTAAAGACGAATGTGCCTGTTCATGTGTTTATTACCTTATAAAGAAATATTTCAATTTTTTTTTTTAACATTTAACTTTTTTACAGTGTTTCTTCTTAATGAAAGCATTTGTGATGTAGGTATATATTAGTCGGGACCGTGTGGTATTTTTCAAAGGGACGTATATATACATTCAATGAGTTTTGTTTGATCAGAGGTTAAGTTACATTTTTAATTATACGTTAAGAGCTCATTTATTTCATGCAAATTAGTTAGTCCCCTCACCGCAACCTGGAACTAGCGCCACTGTACCTTTCTCCTTACGGTATTCCAGGTAGCTGGAGCACCAACCAGGGTCAGCCTAAGTCACAGTCATCTTTCAGCAGTTGTGCAGAGAGGTTGTTAGTAGATGTGTTATTGTTCCTCGTTAGATTATTCTATAAAATTCTTTATATTGTGTTGTTACTGTAAGGAGTGAGAATTATTTATTCTTTTGTGTTTTTATTATATAATTTTTTAATAGTGAACAAAAATGAGTAGCACTTCCATCTGCATATCGTCAGCATTTCTGGATAAACTATTAGTAAGTCCCAATTCTAATATTCAGTATTATTTATATTTATATATAAATAAATATATGTAATTATTGTATGCGTTACGTTTTCAATAGTTTTTAATGTAATTTTAATAATATTTTAACTTACGATCCAATATTTGTACGATGTAGTTTTAAAATTTTAATTTAAGAAATAATTTTAAATGTTAAAGCATTCTTTTTAAAAGTTACTAAAAAAGATGTATTGCTGTTGTGTAAACATACATACATATAATCACGGTATACTAAAATTACACTAACGTTTCTGCAGCCGTTTAAAAACGATTATATTTGTTTTATATTTACAACTGCTCTTATTATATAATTATATGTAGAGTCTCATTAGACATAAATGTTTAATTAGTTTGGTCTCCTTCTAAAATAACATAGTTAATTAAGTTTTTGCCAATGTTTTTATCGTACAACTACCTTTTTTTAAAAATAGCACATGTTTATATTTGGACAATACTATAATAAGACTCACGGGTTTTATCACACTCTGTAGATTTTCATTCTGAATGTATTATTTATGTTTTGCCAAGTTTTTAAGGAAATCGATTAGTTAGGATTAGTTTAGGATAATCCGTTATCTCATAACCGACATGAGAACTAAATGTGTTACGTTTCTAGTTTACTTTAGGTTAGTGCGCCATCGTTACTTTTTGTACCTTACTACAGTTACGGAGTCGTAAAAGTCATAGTTGTGGTTAACGGTATAAATATATAAGATTCTGTTCAATTACACTTATAGAGAATTATAACAAAAAAAGACATACGTTAACTATCTGCATCTAACATCTAAATGTTCAGTACTCACGCTGCGTTGAAACTTTCCTTACAAAGTAATATATTTTTTAAGCAATGTTAAAATTTTAGATATTTTTAAAGTCAACCGCAAATAAAATTTTATCCCAATAAATTTTTAACTCAAATAATTTTTGTACAAGGAAGTGAGTAGACCATGTTAGCACAAACACGATTTAACATACATGGCGAGTCTAATGTAATTTTTTTAACATATTATATAAGTGTAATATATTTCATTTTTATAATATATTATTACCGCTATTAAACTGTTTAGATAACAATTTAACGCTTTGGCTCTGATGTTGGTAAAGATGATAATTGCAGAATTGTGATCTTGAACAAGCATGTTTAACGACAACAAAAATGTACTTAAAGATATGTATTTTGCAGAGTGAAAGTGTATCCAATTCCTCTACGTCGTCGCACAATGTAGTGTACGAACCAGGACTGGTAGACCATCAGCTGATTGGAGACAGCCAGTTCTGCAGGTTCGGTGAACAGCTCTTGGGACTTCGGAGGGTGCCTACACCAAATTGTAAGTTTTAATTTTATTTACATGTTTGAATATTCATCTAATGTACTGAACGTGATATCCGCATAGTTTGATAAGATCGCAGTTTAATATAACAACCATCACTGTATAATTTAGTTTGTGTATTTTTAAAATGTATTGTTTAAATTTTCTCTTGTCACTAACATATATGCATATACTTATTTCTTGCAGCATCCGGCCGGATAGGAATCTGCGTCAGCGGTCAAACTATATCCGACCTCCATAAGAGAGTGAAAGAGAAGTTTTATCCGATATCGAACAAAATCATCCTTATGATTGGGACGAATGATTTTTTGAAGGTAATATTTAGCACTGTATGGTTATTTAATTTAATATAATTAGTTAGTAATAAGTTATGTTTGTAAGTGACATTTATTCATTACATAAAAGCAAAACACTACACATTAGAACAATTTAATAAACACATGGTACAAAACTTTTCAATGGTATGAGATATACTCCTTTGTGTGTTATAAAATTGTACATAAAATATGTGTTTAATACAAATTGGTTATAATAGGGTAAAATCGGTCATATGATTATTTTAGTTGCTGTTGCAATGTGCACAATGTAAATCAATGAATACATCTGTGATTTATTTTATTTGAACATTTTAATTGTCCCTGGCCACTATAATTTTGTATGTAGTAGGCCTCCAAAAACTAAGAGAAATACCCTCAGTGTTTAAAATCTTCTATAACCTAATTATAAAACTTAGTAATAAGTATAATTTTAACGTTTTCAATCAGTCTAAGATATTATATTTTATGTTATTGGCTTTAACTTTATTACCATAACTCACTGCTTATCAGTACTTTCCATTGATTTCACGCAACAAGTTTTTCACACATTCTTCGTTACCCGTTACACTTGTAGCTTTCAAAATGTGTTTATGTCTTTTGTTGTGTAGTTTATGTTGGTTTACATAATGCTTTAGCATAATATTTATAAACAATGATTTCAGAATGCAGACATTTCAACAATGTGTGGGGAACTCTCTGCACTCTTAAAAACACTGCAGGAGACTGCAATAAGTATAATACTACTGACCCTGCCACCGATACCAAAGCTGGAGATGAAATACGGCCCAAGCCATTTCCAACTGTTGGAGAAATACAATAGTTACATCCGGAGCTTGGAAAATGGTTAGTCTTGTTATCGCTCTTTTTCTGTGTTGTTTTATTCGGAACAAGAATTCTTCTATTTCCTCTTTTAATTAACTTACTTTTATTTAAAAGATGGAAAGGCGATGTAATTAATGTTCTTATAAACTATTTTCAAGCTATAATAAAAATATTTTTTCTATATTAATTGTACAAAAGCATTATAGTGTGATAGTTATTTGATTTTGGAACGGTAGATTTAACGGCCAGTAATTTTAACCTTATATAGAACAAAATGTAAATCCCCACCCCTAATTCCGTACAAGAAATGGTTCTTTACTTTACTTATATACTTAAATATAATAACGTAATATACTTGATCCTACTTTCTTTCCGTGCTGTATATTTTATATACAAGATTTTTTTGTTTCAGTAAATTTAATATATTATAAATGAAATCTTGTTGATGTGATGGTCATAAAAGGATCATTTTTTAATACACCTAATTGACGCTATTTTGCCCAGTTTTATTGTTTTTTTAATAATTTTGAAATTATAACATGATGTAATATCTCAATGTACTCTATGCCATGATACATAATTTTACATACATTTTGTTTGTTGCAGAAGACTGTGTAAGGATAGCCGACATCTGCCCGCTGTAACATGAGTTCATCTCCACGCCAGAAATGCATTATGCATTTGTTTGAACGGTAAGTGTATATATATATATATAAGTAGATATGAATGTGAGGGTTCTAGCTCACTTTTGGGACAGTCAGAAAATCAACGTAAAATACTGTTTAAAGGACAATAAACTAATCTGTAACTCACGAATGAAAAATTAACCGAATCTATAGCTGTTTTACTGTTCATTGTAGGCTTCTAATTTCTTAAGCTGTTTTAAATGAAAAAATCCAGAAATCTTCGAAATCTTTATTCCACGAAGTTAATTGTAACACAGTCTTTATCTTTAATAGTCTTCTTTCCAGTAACAACCAAGTGTAATTTTTCATTTTTGTTCAATTCTTTAATCTTTTTTCATCCAAAACAGTCAAAAATCTGTTTGGCAAGTGTACTTTACAATCTTCCAACTCGGCAATTATTGTAAACCCGAATTTATCTTTCATTTTCTCCAAATTCACAATTTTGTATTTCTTATTTTCTTCTAATTCTATTAATTTCTTGTATTCTTTGAATGTTAAATCACCAACCTTATTCAACTTTTGTAACAGTGCCATTTACATAGAAAAAAATTAATACTTCTACACTTTTAAGGTGAAAAATCAACACTATACTTCCAAAATACACAAAAAAACCGGGGTTTTGACCCTAAAAACGTGTTTTTAGGGTCAAAACCACAGCTCTTAAGGTGCATATATACTAGAGTTTTTTTTGAAAAATCCTGAAAATCTACTGAATTTCTCTAATTATTGCGAATTTTTAGCTTTAAAGTTGATAATGTGAACGATATTTCTCGAAAAATTACTACAAAATTGAAATTTAAAAAATCTCTAAATAAAATTTTTTCTATATAAATAGAAGAATCAAAGGCTGTTTAACCATAAATTGTGCTGATTTGTATCAAATTTTAGTAAAAACTCTGTACTTTTCAAAGTGTTAGTTAAACAAATTTTTCTTCTTTAAATAGAAGAATCAAAGGCTGTTCAACCATAAATTGTGCTGATTTTTATCAAATTTTGATAAAAATCCTTAGAAATCTACTGAATTATTGCTATTTTTCAGCTTAATAAAAAGATATTTTACTAAAAAGTAAAACTTGGCAGATTCAAATTTTCCCTATTTAAATGGAGAGGAAAAAGATATCCTGCCCGTACTGCAAAAAAGATGTTTTCGAACATCATTTTACCCGACATTATAAGTCGAAAAATCATTTGAAGAACAAAGAAATTTATAATAAAGAACTAAATTATTTGAGGACTTGGGCTAAAGAGAATCAAATCGATGGTCACGAGAAGATGTACAATATAGAAAAATTGCGTGAACTAAAGAAAAAATTTTAAGGAAAGTAAAAAAGATCTCAATCTATTTAAAGATGAAAAAATTCAATCAATCGCTGAGAAATTGTCCATTGAAACAAACGATAAAACTAAGTCTGAAATGATCGAAGAAATTGACAAAACTCTTAATGAGAAACCTGAAAATATCATTGATGTAGAAGTTTTTATCCTCAATACATGGTCTATTTAAGCAATACATTTTAACAAATTTGAACGACAATTTCATGTCAATTTACAAATATCTTTCTATTTTGCGCCCAGAAATTAAAAGTTTAATCGAAAAATTTCAAGAAACTGTGAAAAATAGTAAAGGATATCTCTCTTTAGAATGCGAATACGAACGAACTTTAGTGAACGGTGAAACACAAACTTGTCCAATGTACTTTACTATAAAAGCAGACGAAATCTTCAACGTAAACGACTTTATTACTAAGCAATTTAATAAATTAACACATCGTGAACAAACAAATCATCCAAATAAGGGTTCTGGATGGACATTTAAAAGGTGTAAACAACTAGTTTTGAGCATTAATAAACACGAAATAATGAACGCAGGATCATATATCGATTTGCCAAAGAAAATCAAAGATAAGAAAGCTTGTGTAAATATCAAAAATAAAGATGATTTCTGTTTTGTTTATTCTATCCGATGCGCTATTGAAAAACCTGAAAAGAATGCTGACAGAGCAAAGCAATACGAGAAATTTGTAAATGACGAGATATTTTCAGGTTTCGAGTATCCAATGTCCTTAAAAGATATACAATTATTTGAAAAACGAAGCAGTAAAGCAAAATATAATTATCCGAAAATGTCTGTAAATGTCTATAGTTTTGATGAAAAACTCAATATTGTTCCGTTACAAATTTCAGAAATTTATGATGCCGAGTTAGAAATCGATTTATTGTATGTTAAACAAGATGACAAATCTCATTATGTTTTGATAACAGATTTAAATAAGCTCGTTTTCTCTCAGTTATCTAAGTGTAAAAATAAAAAATTTCTATGCAGAAGATGTTTAAGCCATTTCTACAAATCTGGAGATTTAACAGACCATTTAGAAATTTGTAAAAATCACGAAGTTTGTAAGCCAATTATGCCGTTTCCAGGTCAAACAACAACATTTATTAATTATCAAAAGAAATTTTCTCATCCTTACGTTATTTATATGGATTTTGAAAGCATATTAGAGAAGATTCTCACATGCAAAAACAATCCGCAAAAGTCGACTACAACCAAGATTCAGAAGCACATTCCTTATGGTTTTACTCTATATTTAGTGTCAAATGTGACAAATCGCATGTACAAACCTATATGTTATAGAGCAAAAAATGAAGAAGATTTGCCAAATGTTCCTGCAAAATTGTTTGAAGAGCTCAATAAAATATCAAAATACATAGCTAAAAAGTATAATTCTAAGAACAAAAAACCTATGAAATTGACCGAAGAAGAAGAATTAGCGTACCAAAATTCTAGTCTTTGTCATATTTGTGAATGTGAGGGTTTCGATAATCAAACAAGAAAAAAAAGTACGAGATCATTGTCATTTAACAGGTAAATTTAGAGGTTCAGCTCATTTATCTTGTAACTTGAATCTCAAGTTTCCTCAAAATATTCCAGTTTTCTGTCACAATATGAGTAACTACGATACTCATTTGTACATAAAAGAATTGGCTAAACAATATGGAAATGTTGATTTGATTGCAAACACCGATGAAAAATACATAAATTATTCAGTAAATTCAGGATATGGGTATGAGTTTGAAGATGATAAACCAAGAAAGTTCATCAAGTTTTCTTTCGTAGATACGTTCAGATTTATGGCATCGTCTATAGAAAAGTTAGCTAAAAACCTCAAAAAAGATGATTTCAAACATACAAATCATTTTATACAAGATGGTCTGAACGCAATTCTAGATAGACAACCAAATGACGACGACGAGATTTTTAAAATTCTATCTGGAAAAGGAATATTTCCCTATGAATTTATCGATAGTATTGAAAAACTTGATTACACAGAAGAATTGAGAATTCAAGATTTCTATTCACTTTTGACAGACGAGAGCATATCTGAGAAAGATTTTCAACACTACTTAAATGTATGGAACAAATTAAAAGAGAAAAATCTTGGAAATTACTCTGATTTGTACAATATCCAAGATGTTTTATTGCTTGCTGATATATTCGAAAATTTCAGAAACATTTGCCTTAATTGTTATAAACTCGATCCGGCACACTATCTAACAGCTCCCAGTCTCGCATGGGACGCAATGTTAAAATTAACGAAAATTGAGCTTCAGCTAATTAACGATTATAATATGTATTTGATGATTGAAAAAGGCATTCGCGGGGGCATTTCTCAGTGTATTAAACGATATGTGAAAGCAAATAACAAATATTTGAAAGATTTCGATAAGACAAAGCCCGAAAACTATTTGTTATACGTTGATGCTAATAACCTTTATGGGTATGGCCTAATGCAAAAACTGCCGTTTAGTGATATCAAGTGGATGGATCCAAAAACTTACACAACTGAAGAATGGAAAGAAACAATTTTGGAACTCACTGGCGACGAAGATTATGGCTATATTCTCGAAGTTGATCTTGGATATCCAACGAATTTACACGAACATCACAAGGATTTACCTCTTGCTCCAGAACATTTTAAAAACAAACTTTGCACAACTCTACTGGATAAAACTGAATACGTTGTTCATTCGAGAAATTTGAAGTTCTATTTGGAACAAGGTATGATTTTGAAACATGTGAATAGAGTTATTGCATTCGATCAGAAGCCTTTTATGAAAGAGTACATTGATTTTAATACTAATATGAGGACCAAAGCTACAAGTGACTTTGAGAAGGATTTTTATAAGCTGATGAACAACTCAGTTTTTGGAAAAAGTATGGAAAATGTGCGAAACAGATGTGATATTAAGCTTGGAAATGAAGAATTTTCAATGAAACAAGCTAAGAAAACAAATTTCAAATGCTTTAACATCTTTGACGACAACTGTATAGCGAGTCACATGTACAAACAAAAGGTTAAATTTAACAAACCGATTTACATAGGATTTTCAGTTCTCGACCTCTCAAAATTGCTAATGTACGAGTTTTTATTACAACAAATTAAAGAAGTTTGATCCAGATTTGAATCTGTGTTACATGGATACAGACAGTTATTTTCTAGAATTGAAACGAGATCCTTTTAAAATTATTAAAGAAAATTTGAATGACTTTGATACGAGCGATTATCCAAAAGATCACGAATGTTTCACTACTAAAAATAAGAAGGTAATAGGGAAATTCAAAGATGAGTTAAATAGCGAAGTTTTAGAAGAATTTTGTGGTTTAAGGTCTAAGATGTACTCGTACAAATATCTAGATAAAAACCCAGTTAGGTGTAAAGGAATTAAGAGAAGCGTTGTAAATAAAACAATAAATATCGAAAACTTGAAGAGATGTTTGTTCGAAGATAAAGAAGAATTTAGGGAGATGACAGTCATCAAAAGTTATAAACATGAGTTGTACACTGTTACCATAAACAAGCTGGCACTGAACGCTAAAGATGATAAGAGAATTGTCCTAGAAAATAAGATCGATACAGTACCGTATGGATATAAAACAGATATATTAGACGAATTAAATAAACTTGGAAACTTTGATATGTAAATGGAAGATGATTTAATTCACTGTCACAAGTGTAAAAAGAAAACGAAAAATATAGATTCAAAAATCGTTCAAACTCAAAATGGATTGTATAGAATTGCTGCAAAATGTTCAAAATGTAAGACAAACAAGAGTAAGTTTATAAAGAATCCAAATCCAAAACCTGTTAAGCAAGAATTGAAGACTAAAGATGAGATAGAGATTGAAGCTCGAGAAATTCATGCACCGGTACGAAAAAAGTTTAAAAAGAGAAAAATTATAACATTAGGAATTGACGATTTATGGGCAGCAGATTTAGTTATAATGTCTAACTATTCAGATCAAAATGATGGATTTAAGTATATGTTAAATGTTATTGATACTTTCTCAAAATATGCTTGGTCAAGAGCTATCAAAAGAAAAAACGGCAAGGATATTTCAAAAGCTTTCGAAGATATAGTAAAAGATGCCATAAGGATCAATCACAAACCTCCTAACCTACTTCATACAGATAAGGGTTTAGAGTTTAAAAATAAAGAATTTAACGAAGTTTTGAGAAAATACAACATTAAGATTTATCATACTGAAAACGAAGAGAAATCAAGTATTGTAGAGAGATATAACAGAACTCAAAATGAGAGAATGAAAGTAATTTTTGAGATTAATAAAAACTTTAAATGGATCGATATTCTTCAAAAAATCGTAAACAATTATAACGATACAGTTCACAGCACAATCAAAATGAAGTCTAAAGACGTAGATAAGGATGCCGAAAAGGAGTTATTAGAGACAGTTTTCGAGTATGTTCCACCTGAAATTCACACGAAAACTAAATTTAAAGTCGATGATCATGTAAGAATTGTTAGTAAAAAAACAAACATTTTCGAACAAATATAAGAACAATTGGTCAAGAGAAATCTTTGTGATTTATCAAATTAATAACACAGATCCTGTAACTTATAGTATAAAGGATTTAAATAATGAAGAAATAACCGGAAAGTTTTATGAATATGAATTGAGAAAGTCAAAGATTTTTTCTATATAAATGGAGGCTCAAAAGAAATGTTCAAGGTGCAAAGAATTTAAAGATTTTGAAGCTTTTCATAAAAATAAGAATACCAAAGATGGATTATACTATTATTGTAAGGATTGTCATAAAAAATATGCAAGAGAATTATACGATAAATTAGAAAAATTAACGTTAGAAGAGAAAAAATGTTGCGTTTGTAAAGAAATTAAGGATATTTCCAAATTTTACGATTGGCATTATAGTAAAGATAACAAGAAGGCTTTTTGTAGAGATTGTGCTAGAAGAATTAAACGAGAAAGTCAAAAGAAACCGACTCTTTGCGAGTGTGGACGAATCATTCAATGGTTACCTTATCTTCAAAAACATTTACAAACAAAATATCATAATTCGAGAGTTTAATAAAATTTAGAAACATTTTCATCGTGTAATTTAGATATTCTATAAATCAGTCGAGATTCTGCCATATTTGTAGTAAAATGATTTCCGTTGTATAAAATATTCAAAGATTCTTTCATTTGGTTGTAGAGATTGATAGAATTTGGTTCGTCATCAATGAACAAAATCTCTAATTCAGGATAATTTATTTTTAGATGTTTTAATCGGTTTGGTATTTCTCGTTTCTGAGCTCTGATAACGTAATAAGGCCATTCCCACATGTGATTCTTCTTAATTAATACAAAAAACATGGTGCTTTTTCTTATCAAAATTTTTACATATCATATCTCTCTTCATTAATTCCATTCGCAATTCTTGATTCTCTATTTTCAAGGATTTCATTTGACCTGAAATTTGTAACTGTTTTATTTCATCTTTTAACTGCTTATTTTCGTTTTTGAGTTTGTACTCACCATATTTTCTAATGGAAGGTAATACTTCTTTCGTAACCCAATTTTTAAACAATTTCGCTTCTGGTTTATGCGATCTCAAAATTAAAGAATAAAGTCCAGATTCATTAACGAAAACAGTGTTATTTTGGAAGTTTGAAGGTAAGCTATTTATAGCCCCCCTTATATTTAGATTAAAATAGAAGTTTTTATCATCTTCGTCAACGTTTATTCTGATCGTTTGCATAGTATTTTCATATTCTAGAATTTTTGCTACGTCTTTAGCCTTAAACCAGATTACATTGTTTTCGTCAACAATCGTAAAGATATGTTTGTTATTGAATTTTAGTTGATTATTGAGTAGGTCTACAACTGACTCCATTTAGATAGAAAAGAAATTTAACTAGTAATTTTTATTTCGAGAATAAAGGCCAGATTCATTGATAAAAACAGTGTCAGGATGAAGATTGTTAAGGGGCCATTCGAATAGCCCCTTGTTTTTTAAGTAAAAATATTGAATTTTGTCATCATCTTCAACATTTAATTTAATTGCGTTTTTTGTTTTTTCATAACCTAATATTTCACAAACATCTTTAGCCTTAAACCAGATTACATTGATTTCGTCTACAATCGTTACAATGTCTTTATTATTGAATATAAGTTGATTCACAACTGTCTCCATTTAGATAGAAAAGAAATTTAACTAGTAATTTTTATTTTGAGAATAAAGCCCAGATTCATTAATGAAAATAGTGTAAGGATGAAGATTTTGAAAGGGTCTATGGCATAGACTCTTGTAATTTATATATTTAAAGGCTATTTTCTCGTCATTATCAATATTATTTATGATAGCTTGTCTAGTATTTTCATATTGTAAAATTTTTGCAACATCTTTAGCCTTAAACCAAATTTCATTATTTTCGTCAACAATCGTGCAAATGTCTTTATTATTGAATGTAAGTCTACAACTGACTCCATTTAACTAGTAATTTTTATTTTGAGTGTAAAGTCCAGATTCATTGATAAAAACAGTGTTTTCTTGAAAATTTGAAGGTAAGAACGATTCGTTCCCCCCCTTGATTCATCATTCTTTCGACAATCTTAAATATATTGTTGTTTTACTCTCATTATTTAATAAATTTCCCTCAGAGTCTTGAACAGTTAAGACGATTTTTTGAATTCTTTTCATATTTTTTCTAATTGGAATATAATCGATTTCATTCGGTTTTTCACTGATTTTTGATCCATAAGCAACATTTGGGAAAAAAGTGTACAAAATTTCAGATTCTTTGTGTAAATGTTCGGTATGATTTTCAAAACTAGGTTCAACGAGATTACAATGTACTTCAATTACATCAAACGGTCTAAATTTTGGCGTTTTATTTCCTAAATATACCTGATTTGGCTCAATAGTTTCTTGAACAAACCCTAACAAATCTACAATAATTGCTGAAAACATTATTCTTACTGGTGATTTTATTTGAATTTTATTAGAGAGATAATTTTTTTGCATTTCAAACTTGTTTTCGTCAAAGTTTAAAGATTTATCTGATTGTTTGAATGTTTTCAGATAATTTTTAAGGGAATTTTTTATTTGATCGAAAGTATAATATCCTTTGTTTAAACCATAGTATTTTGTTATGTTCTTCTCACTAAATCCTATGCAATAAGGAGAACTTTCACTAATATTTATTACAAAATTGTCAGAATAAAAACCGCTTAAACCGATAAAATAATTTGATTCTTCCTCTAAGTGTATAGGATGTTCCAAGTTTAAAACTAATTTAGAGCTTTCTGAAGTCAACTTGAACAGCTTCATTTTCGCAAGCGTTGCTTCAAGATGAAAATCTTCTATTTAAATGGAGAAATTTTTAAAGCAAAAAGATCAGATAAAACTTCAAACGTTTGAAGAAAATAAGAAAGATCAACCAATCAGATTGTTAATTGTTGGTTCAAGTGGATGTGGAAAAACAACTTTATTATTGAATTTCATCTACAATAGGTTGATTCCTTATTCCAATTTGTACGTCTTTAGTAAATCTTTAGAACAAGACGCCTATAAAAAATTACAAGAAAGATTTGAAAATATTGAGAAAAACTTAAACAAAAAAATATCACATTTTTATAATGCTTCTGAGGACATAGTTCCGTTAAGCGAATGTAAACCCAATTCGTTAATCGTTTTTGATGATTGTATTTTGGAAAATCAGGACGTTATTAAGGAATATTTCGTAATGTCTCGTCACAAAAACATATCTTGTATCTATCTTTCCCAATGCTTTTCAAAGGTTGATAAACAAGTTATAAGAAATAACCTGAATATGTTGTGTATTTTTAAGCAAGATGATCACTATTCGAGAAAGATTTATAACAATTATGTGGGATCTGATATGAGTTTTAACCACTTTATTGAGTTATGTGATAAAATTTGGAAGGAAGACTACGGATTTTTAACTATTAATCTAACTTTGAAGCCTAAAAATGGCAAATATTTGAATAAATTTTCCAATATAAACGTGTGATAATCTAGTTGTTTTCATGTTTTTACGTTCACGTTCCACGTTCACGTTCATGTTTCACGTTCATGTTTCACGTTCACGTTTTACGTTCCACGTTTCGTGTTCTCGTTTCGTGTTCACGTTTCCACGTTCCACGTTCACGTTTTACGTTCCGTGTTCTCGTTTCGTGTTCACGTTTCCACGTTCCACGTTCACGTTTTACGTTCCGTGTTCACGTTTCGTGTTCTCGTTTTCACGTTTCGTGTTCACGTTTCCACGTTCCACGTTCACGTTTTACGTTCCGTGTTCACGTTTCGTGTTCTCGTTTTCACGTTTCGTGTTCACGTTTCCACGTTCCACGTTCACGTTTTACGTTCCGTGTTCACGTTTCGTGTTCTCGTTTTCACGTTTCGTGTTCACGTTTCCACGTTCCACGTTCACGTTTTACGTTCCGTGTTCACGTTTCGTGTTCTCGTTTTCACGTTTCGTGTTCACGTTTCCACGTTCCACGTTCACGTTTTACGTTCCGTGTTCACGTTTTACGTTCCACGTTTCGTGTTCTCGTTTCGTGTTCTCGTTTTCACGTTTCGTGTTCACGTTTCCACGTTCCACGTTCACGTTTTACGTTCCACGTTTTACGTTCCACGTTTCGTGTTCTCGTTTCGTGTTCACGTTTCCACGTTCCACGTTTACGTTTCAAAATTTTCCTAAATAAATGGCGAACGTAACTTCAGAAGAAGCAAAAAAACTTGATCAAATAGAAAAGAAATTAATCAAAGAATTTAAAGAACAGATTCGAATTGATGAAAAAGAACAAGAATTTATTCAAAAAATTAATCAACCTGTAACATCTGCAATAAAAAATGTTGAGGGCAAAATTGAAAATGTTTTAAGCGATAATCAAAATTTGATGAATTTGGTTCCAGTTGTACGACAATTTGCCGATATTTCAATTCCAGAATCTGAAGAGTTTGAATTGCCAAAATTACCATCGTCGACACCATTTAGACCTCGAATCATTGAAGACTCTACCATAGTTGAACCAATAAGTCCTGGAACAACGGATATAATAATTGGTGAAATTGGTAAAAAATTTCTTCCTAGAGCAAAGGATGATAAATTTGGTTTGTATTGGGACAGAAAAAAGAGAAGTTTTATGATTGGAAATTTACCCGTTAATTTTGAACATAATGATATCATTATTAAAGATAAAACATATGAAGGAACTCAAGAGAGAACTCATGGAGATTATTAACAGGCACTGATGTTCCAAAAGATAATTTATATTCTGAAGAAGATTTGAAAAAGTATACAGAAATTTTATGGGAATCTGACTCAATTTACAAAAATAATGATCCATCAACTAAGAAACCAAAGTCAAGTAAAGGTAAAAAATATCTCAATTTGATTAAACCAATTTGGGAAAAACGAATCGAAGGATCAGGTGTAAGAAAATACAGTGATAATAAGATTGAATACAGATATATCGACGATTTGACAAAACTCGATGGAATTATTAATTATATTTATGCTCAAGAGAAGGCTGGAAACAACAATTTTTTGAATGAAAAGAAAGCAATTAAAGATTTTATTTCGAACAAACTTGACGAAATGATTGAAAAACCTGATGGAATTAAATATTTAAAACGAATTTTGCCGGCAATAAGTTCATCTATGATTGAAGGTAGCGGACTTTTGAATGATTTTATCAACAATTTACCTTTTGAATTACACGTACCAACTTATCAGTATCTGGGGCCTGGCACAAAACTCGAAAAAAGACTAAAAAGAGGAGATCCTGGTATAAATAAATTAGATCAAGCTGCTATGGAACACGATATTTTTTATGCAAAACATAGACACAAATTCCAGACATATAGCAGATAAAGTTTTGCAAGATAAAGCAATGGATAGATTTTTATCAAAAGATGCTAGTTTAGGTGAAAGATTTGTTGCGCTTCCAACAGCTGGAGCAATGTTTTTGAAGAGAAAACTAGGAATGGGAATCGAAGAGAACTTGAAATTTTAACTATATAAATGGAGGTGAATGTAAATTTCAGCAAAAATCAGAAAGAAAAAATAAAATCCGCTTTTAAGAAAAAAAATACCCGTTAGTATTCAATTTAAAATAGATCAACTAAAAAATGGCAAAGATAAGATATTTTTAACAAATAGACAATACAATAAACTCGAAAAACATAAGAAAAACAATAAAGGAACCAGAATAGAATTTTCGTATAATCAGTTGAAAGAACTTAAAAATGGTGGACTTTTGAAAGATTTATTAGATTTTGGAGAAAATATTCCAGTTGTTAAAAATGTTGTTCCTTATGTTCGTAAAGCTGCTCCAATCGTTAAAAAGGATGTGATTCCTATTGTTAGAAACATTTTAAATTGGTTAGATAAAGAGTTGGAAGATGTTACAGGATCTGGATTAGATGAAAAAACTTTGAATTACGTGAAATCAAACATTGAAAAAAAAATTTAAACCTTTAACATTCGGGGAATTGGAAGAAATCTGCAAAAATATTAAACATTTTAGAGGAATCTTCATGAGAGATACATTACCTGAAAAAGTTAAGAAATTTGAATGTGGAATTGTGAATTTAGACTCGATTATGGGAAGTGGAACGCATTGGATTTGTTATTATAAAAATGATAAGAATGCATGTTATTTTGATTCGTATGGAAGAATTGAGGACAAACCACCTATAGAATTGATTAAATATTTGAAAAAATCAAGCGTCTACTACAATGATTCTCAGATTCAAGACTATAAAGATCCCCCAATTTGTGGTCATTTATGTGTTTTTGTGTTGAATGAACTGAGTAATGGTAAAGATTTTAAAGAAGTTGTTAACAAATTATTGCTTAATAAATATGGATTCACAAAATATTTTTGACGTATTTGGAACACAAATTATTCAAAATGTAGATAATAGTTTGAATTTTGATAGTTTGAGAAATGAGTTTGATAACAAGTTAGAAAATTTATTACAAAACCTTCCAGATTCAGATATGTTTGCTGTCGAGATTGAAGATTTTAAAGCAGAATATGATAACAAACTTGCAAATTTCATGAGTTCAAATGAAGTTGCTGATAAAATAAAAACATTGGAAAAAGAATTTAAAGATGGTGCAGAAAAATTATTTACCAATTTAATGTCTCATATCGAAAAAGCTGATAAAATTACTGAAGCGATCAAAGTTGAAAAGAATTATGTTAGTTTAGCTAATAAAAAAAGAATTGTCGGTGTTCGACCTGGTATTGACAAACATGATGTTGTTGTTAAAGAACAAATTTTAAAACCTCTAAAATTATCAGAAAACATCGATATTGTTGATTTACATGATCCGAATGTTAAAAATGCCTTAGATTTTAAAGGAAAAAGAATTAGCAGTGTTAGTAAAGGAATTAATCCATTTGATGTTGTTGTAATGATTCAATTAGAAGATCCTATTAAAATGTTTAATGAACTAAAACAAAATTATGAGAATCATAAACAGCATGTTAAAGATTTTACAACAGAAGTCTATGAAAAACTTGATGAAAGAAGTAAAAGATCAGTAGACGATGTTGGTGAAATTAATGAAAAACTTACTAAATTTAAAGAGTCTTTTGATAAGTTTAGTTTAGATGCTACGAAAACTTTTGAGAATATTGGTCATAAATTTGTTGAATACAATGATTCTTATGCTGTCAAATTTCAAAAATTAGAAGAAAACTTTAATAAATTTAAAGAAGATGTTGTTATAAGTTTTAGAGCCATCGACATCAGATTTAATGGATTAGGCGGCTATGATGACAAAATTTCTCCTTTATAAATGGCGCTCATATATTGTGTGAGGTGTAAGGCAAAAACTGCAACAAATGATATAAAATATTACGCAAATATCAATGGAGTTAAAAGAATTTCTGGAAAATGTGCTGAATGTAACGCAAAAAAGAGCCAATTTATAAAAACTTGAAATTTTTTCTTAATAAATAGAGATGGCGGGACATTACAGTGCTTTCGATCTTTTTATAATGCAACACGAAAGAGATTTGAAAAAAGAACATTGGGATGACATTTCTCAAAAATATGAATTATCCGAAGATATGATGAGATTATACGTAAACAAATTGAATTGGTATAACATTGCTAAATATCAAACTTTATCATCAGAGTTCATTCAAGAAAATATACATTATCAATTAAAAGATCATATGTCTGTTCTTTGTCTCTATCAACACTTGAGTATAAAGTTTTTGGATGAAAATAAAGATACAGTTGATTGGAACAATATTATAGATAGCGGTTACTATCCTGTGCAAATTTTATTGAAATATGTGACCGAGATCGCAAAATTTAAGGAAGAGAATCCTGAATATGACGAAGTAGATCATTAAAAATGACTCTAATCTTTTTAATTATTTTACTAAAATTTATATCTTTTCTTATAAAAACGTACATTAGATCGATGAAAAAATGATACACGATGTTTAAAATTTCTAAATTTTCTCTTATTAAATGGCGGACTACAGAAAATATGCTAGTGATATTGAAAGGGCGGAGTTTAAAAATTTCTATCCAATTAGTAAACAACATTTGAATGAACCGAATAAAAGAACTGAGTTTAATATTGATTTTGGAGATAACTTTTGCTCGTCTAACTTCCAGTTTTATATTTCTGGAACTTTAACAAAACAAGATGGTCAAGCATATCTTGGAACTGATAATGTTAGATTAATCGATAATTTTATACCGTTTTTATTTTCTAAGATTGAAGTAAGAAAACACAATAAATTGATAGAAGAAGTCGAAAACTGTGGCCAATTAAGCACAATTAAAGGAACTATTTGTTATTCCAAAAGTGATGTATTTTCAAACAGTTTTGAATCAACTTTTAAATTTGGACAATTTGAAGCGGTCGGTGATTTAGCACATTTCGGCTTAGGATTCTTTGAAAATGTAAATTTTCCAATCTATAAAGGTGGATTTTACATTAGTTTCATAAGAGCTGAAGACGATGATGTGATTCTGAAGACTGCAACTGGAAATGTTATGCCTGTTGATGGCAAAATTACAATTAACGAGTTTTTCATTAGAGTTCCGATGATTGATTACAAAACCACGAGTAAAATTCAGTTGATTGATGAAATTATAAAATCTCAAAACATTATGTTTAATTTTCTAGATTGGCAATGTATTGAACAAAAAGGTATTTCCGGAACAACTTATTCGTTCGATATCACAAATATTTATAGAAATATCTTCAATCCCAAGTTCGTTATCATCGGTTTTCAAACAGATAGACAGAATAATCAAGAAAAAAATCCTTCAAAGTTTGATAGTTTGGATGTAAAAAATATCAGAGTAAAATTGAACGGTTCTTATTATCCAGATGAATTACAAAACTTAAACATTTCAGGAGGTCTTTTCAGAATCATGTATCAGATGTATCAAGATTTTAAGAAAGTTTACTGTAATAATAAGGAAATGTATTACAATCCTAAAGAATTTTTAGCGAATAGACCTATTTATGTCATTGATACAACAAAGAGTTTGACAAATATTTCTGGTTCAAAGAACGATATAATTATCAATATGGATTTTCAAAAAGCTGTTACAAACTCGACATGTTATGTGGTTGTGGTTTCTGAGAAATTTTTAGCCTATGATGTGATTAAGAACGATATTAGAGAAATTCAGTAAAAATCGTCTTATTTTCTGTTGAGCGAATGTTAGCAAATTTCATTATTTCCGTTTATAGATTTTTCATTGAGATTTCTGGATTTTTTCATTAAAACAGCTTAGAAATTAGAAGCCTACAATGAACAGTAAAACAGCTATAGATTCGGTTAATTTTTCATTCGTGAGTTACAGATTAGTTTATTGTCCTTTAAACAGTATTTTACGTTGATTTTCTGACTGTCCCAAAAGTGAGCTAGAACCCTCACATTCATATCTACTTATATATATACATATTAGTGTATTATATATATATAAAAATTTTATTTGCTAGTTAACTGCATTTTTATGAAGCACCGAATTTACAATTCTTAATTTTAAATTATAATCAACTATTAATATTGATGTATTATTCTATGAATTTTATTACATATTTTGAATGGAATACTTTTACTGACTGTCTGTATAATTTTATGTATCGATTTTTTGCAGATTTTTCTCTGTAAGGACTAGAAGGCCAGATTTGATTCATCTTAATCGAAAAGGTCTGATTATGTTGCGTAAGTATATTCTTGACAATTGTTTATAAATTTTAGATTTGTTTTTAGTTTGTATTATTTTAGTTTTTATATATTGGACATTTTATTGTTATAAAAACAACATAGCATGTACTTGTAAGTTCTTCGTAATTGGTTTTTTTTATTTTAAACACAACAGATTGGTATGAGAAAACCGTTTCCAATCTTTAGTGAACTCTATAAGTGGAAAAATATTTCTTTATTTAATTAGGTCTTATAAAGGTTTTACAGATATATTGCCAATTTTTAACAACTTGTATAAAACCGTTCAGTATTTTTTTTGTAAGCAATAATATATTTTTGTATTTTTATCATCAGGTTGTCTAAATTAAAAAAAAATTACAATGTTGTTTTAAGTAATTTATATGTATAATAAATTTTAGATGTTGAATATTTGTATTGTTACAGGGTATGTACAGTTATGCTATTTATTTAGATGTAAGTAGGCTGTATATGTGAACACTTATACCATTATTATCATTATAGTAAATCTGTCTGTATATTTAATTAGCTGTTTAGATTTGTGGTATTTAAATATACGATTTATTACTATTATTGTGTAATGTACAGTTCATTTAGATATATTAGTTAAGTAGCATGACAAATTTTACTATTCAAGTTCTATAATACCAAAAAGTCATTTAAAGTCTGTGTATTATTGTAAATAGTGTAATACATTTTACGAAAGATCATGTTTTACCATAAATATTTTCTTATCCTTATGCTATATATCTGTATGACTGAATAGTATGATATTTAATATTACTAAGTAAATTCTTTAAATATAACAATTTGATATTTTTATTTCACCCTTACCCCACTAAATGTAGACAGAAACGCAACTCTTTCCTGTAGTGTGTGATTTATTATTTAAACGTATATACATCTTAACGTGAAAAACCTTAAATAACAGCCCGTGCCAATTTAATTTACCTTTAAAATCTCTTAAAAATGAACACTGAAACAATATTTGTAATATAAATGTGACCTCTTTGCTTTGAAATTATCGTAGCGTTCCATCATATTGCATCAAAATAATTTTACTAGGATTATTACGGACTTAGTATTTCTCCACTCTGTCCTAAAATATTACAAGTGTTATTACAATTTTGTGAACTACTCATTCTATTACTATGGAATGTTGCAAAGAAATTTTCATATTTCTCAATTTTCTCAAATACACTTCTGAAAATGGATTCTCCCATCTGTTTGCAATAGTTTAGAATCCATAGAAAATTACGTGGTCTGACTAATGTCGGTGGTATTTGCCACAAAGAGCCAAACCAATAATTGGATGCCTGTAAATAACTCATGGTAACACGTCAGGGCGACAGCTGACCTGCACAGGTAAAGACAACCGCAGCAGGCACAACTTGTGGGCACCTTATTTACCTGCTGGCCGTGGACGGCGGACAAGCGGCCGACGGGACCCCGACAAGATATCCAGAATTTCCTCATTATTAACGTGGGAGAATGTTCCCATAATAACTTCTATTTAAAAGTAAGGTATAAAAATAAACCAAATTATACTTGCACTTTGCGTTCTCTTAAAATAATAAACACTAATGCAATGACTAGATAACCATAAAATATTTTTAGAATAAATTAACACTAATTCACATTAATTAATTGTTGCCGTTTTTTTCATATTCAGGTGGTTTACACATTATATTTTAGTACTTGCAAATACTGTGGCATTTTTCCAGGAATTCACAGTAATCAATTTCAGTATAGGAAGATTTAAGTGTAGTAAATACTATAGTAAATATTACTATAGCTTTATTTTACAAATAATAATCATCTATGGTTCTTGTAAGCGTATAAAAAATACCAATGTTACTGTTTTGATAGAATCTTTTCATGCTTTACAAATTTACAAAGCTATTTTAATTTGTTGCTAAACAAAAAGATTTGTTCTAAAACATACGTTGTGAAATCATCTATGACTGATTGGAAATGGCAATATCCTACTGTAATAAAAAAGGAGAATGATCAGCAAGTACTTACTCTAGTCGGTGGTCACGTGAGGAGTCTTGCTCAAGAAGAGCGAGTATCTTTTGTCGCCCATATTTATTGGAAATGAGTCATGTATATATCAGGAAGAATTTGTTAGTTTTAAAAGGATTAGTTTGTGCATAAGTTAGGAGCTGCAGAAATATCGGTTATTAACTGTGTCTACTAGTTGGTTAGTATTATAGTTAAACAAATAAGAGTGGCTATAACAATCCGTAAACATTTTTCCACATTGAAATAAATATATAAACACAATTAATTGGTAATATTATTTAGTAATATTAAGGTGAAAATATTGTATTGTTTAGCATACAGGTACACAATGTATCAATATTGCAGTAAATGTTTAATATTTTAACAAAACAGCAATAACATTCTTAAGCATAATGGGAGATACTCTCTTTTGTATTATTTTGTTTTAAGCTAAAATAGATATATAATGATAACCTGCTAATTATAAAAGTTTTACAATATTTTGGAGAAATCGGATTGTCTGTGAACATTATCCCATTTACAAATCTTAAATGTCTATAAACAACGTGTCCCAGAGTAATCAACCAACCTTTTAGGTATTATTACCAGCATAAAAATCTAAATGGAATTTATTACTCAAACATTATTTATAAATGTCAATTCAAACATTAACAATTATAAAACTAAACAATACCGAAACGGCAATAATTTATTTTCTTCTCTAAACAAACTTTAATCAATTAACTAATTAATAAACAAGATTCAAAAGTCAACTAAAAGGTGTAACTAAAATTTACGTATGTGTAACTGTGATTTTATATTTGACTTAAGAGGTTTTAAATCCGTTTATTTTAAATTTTTTTAGGTATTTTAGGAATTTTAAAATTTATTAAGTTTAAGATTAGTTTTAGTACAGTATTGTTGTAAATAAAATAGATTAGTTTATAGATATTTGTGCCATTGACTTTGTGATACACAATTATGTGTCAGTACGAGAGTAAAAAAAAATTTACAAAAAAATCGTCTCAGGACAATAAGCGAGCGCCACTGTTGCGCATTCTATGACCCGAAGTTTGTGACAAATCGCAATTCATTGTAAGACTTCTTGTACATGCCTACATGACTGCTACTTAACTTTTTTAGCCAAAGCAGATTATTGCATTATTAAAAATTGCTAATTATAGTCGTTGATATAAAATAATTATTCAGGCGCTAATTCCAGAGCTAATCACGCCTGCTCTTTGACCTGATTACGAAGACAAAGCACAATTATTGTATTGCAAACCTAACCCAAACACCGACACAATTCATATCTTTATAATTTCTTACGTAGGAAAGTATGTTCTTAAATATAGCTTAAATATTATGAGACACCCTTGTCTCAGGTCCATAAGAAACACAATAGAGTTGTTACCAAGAAGTAGAGACTGGGCATCGCCAACAGCTGTAAATTATTGAAGGCTTCCTTGCACGACTCTCTAAATTTCAACAGAGCAGTAATGCGGATCGCTTGTTTTTGTAGCTTGAACACTCTCATAAATTGATTGTTTGCACCAGCTCAACACAATACCAACTCGTAAGTGAGATAGGGGTAAATCAAGCCATAATATGCCATAAACAGAACCTGAATAGGGCAGTATTTGGCTAGAGACCTCAAAACATAAATGCCTGAGGCCAATTTGGAGCAAACGTGATCGACGTGATTATTCCAAGTCAACCCTCGATCTAGGTATATTCCCAGGTATTTCGAGCAGTAGATTTCTTCCAGCATTGTGTCATCCAACATAATAGCTAGCCCGTCATGCATGTCTACTGATCGCATAGCAAAATTTAGAAAATTAGATTTTTCAGAATTTGTCTTAAGATTGAGGCTGTTGAAATGTAAGACGCAGTTGTTGATCTCAATAAAACTCTGTTGTTCCAGAATCAATTTTGTTTTGCTAGTGAAACAGAGAGTCGTGTCATCAGCATAATGCACAAGTTTTTCGTGCAGAATGTCGTACACTAACATTTCTGCAGCCGTTAAAACGATTATATTTGTTTTATATTTACAACTGCTCTTATTATATAATTATATGTAGAGTCTCATTTGACATACATGTTTAATTAGTTTGGTCTCCTTCTAAAATAACATAGTTAATTAAGTTTTTGCCAATGTTTTTATCGTACAACTACCTTTTTTAAAAATAGCACATGTTTATATTTGGACAATACTATAATAAGACTCACGGGTTTTATCACACTCTGTAGATTTTCATTCTGAATGTATTATTTATGTTTTGCCAAGTTTTTAAGGAAATCGATTAGTTTAGGATAATCCGTTATCTCGTAACCGACATGAGAACTAAATGTGTTACGTTTCTAGTTTACTTTAGGTTAGTGCGCCATCGTTACTTTTTGTACCTTACTACAGTTACGGAGTCGTAAAAGTCATAGTTGTGGTTAACGGTATAAATATATAAGATTCTGTTCAATTACACTTGTACCATAGTTCAAATTCATTTATGCTGAATCGCGGTAGGAAGTAGGCTCTTATTAACTAGACGCGGTGCGTGGACATTTTTTTTGTTCAGTTGGACCGGCAATCAGCTGATCGGTCAGTGACGTATCGGGTGATGCGTTCCTCCCGGCTCGCTGGGCAGTTCGAGTCTTGAAGCCACGACGACAAGGTCCTGTTGAGAATCGCAGCTCTTCCTCTAACCCTATAGTGTGGGATTTAGAGTAATTCCATTTTTTATCGCGTGTAAATTTAATTCAAGTTTTTTTAATTTTTCTTCAGTGCGTATTAAATCCCTATCAGCCTCCGTAATCTTCAAAGTAGTAAGTCCCGTACCAGCGTTTAGTTAATATCTTTGATTTTTTATACTGTTGTAATTAAAATTTCTAAAGTTTCCTATCTTTCAGAGTCTGAGAATTAATTACATTTTTTGAAGTATTGTGAATTAAATTTTGGTCATAAAGTTAATATCAAGTTTTGTGTTATATTGATTTTGAGTATTTTGAGAAGAGAACTTTTATTTTATTTTGTTAATTTAAACCATTTTTTGAGAAGTATAAATTTTTAGTTTCATTTTAATTTTAATTCTTTTTTAATCAGACTCTTAATTAGATTTGTTCGATTGTGTGAAGTTTTGAAGAAAATCGAATCAAAAGTTTGTAAACTTTGTTAATTTTTTTGGTAAACTTGAATTTCGGAATAAACCAAGTATTTCCGAAAAGTTGTTTAATTTATAAAGTATTAGCTCCATATAAATTTAAAATACGTGCTATAAAAACGGTACATAATTTGCGCAACTCTGCTATTTCTTTTTGAGCATAAACTTGTACAACAGGTTATTTACAGGAAAGAACTTGTAAACTTGCATAAACTTGTCTGATACCTGTAAGTGTGTGTAACTTGTATAAGACTTGTATAAGACTTGTATGAACTTGAACATTGTGTATAAACCTGCATAATTTTGTGTAGTGTGTAAGACTGAGGACTTAGAATAATATTGTGAGTTTGGAATATTTGATTTATTTTAAGAAAATTATTTTAAAATAAAAATGGAGCTAGCGCATGTAGATCTGTTGCTCAAAAAGGAATTAATATTTGAAATAAATTTTAGGGGCGGAAATGCTTCTGAAAGCGACACCGTCCAGAATCTTAGAAAAATGTTGAGGTCCCTTTTGAAATTAAATATCAGGGCCAACGCTGGTAATCTGAAGGGGCGTATAGAACCTAGCACTGCATTAAAGGAAATAAAAGTTGATTTGGAGGCATTATCTGTCAAGATAGGAAACTTGGCCGAGGAAAAATCGACAGGCGAGTATTTGAGACTAGTGTGTAGGCACAAACATCTCACTGTGAGAGTTGATGTATTATGTGAGTTGTATAAGTGGGAAGGAGCGTCTGAAACCTTAATTTCAAAACTTAAGGATGGTTTGATTGAAATTAAGGCAAAACTAGGAAAACTTGGCGTAAGCGAGGAGGAAATAGTTAATTTTGAAACCAGTCTTTTAAATACAAGCCTGGAAGAGGAAGAATTCGAAGAGATGAGCAAGCCCGTATCTCAAACGAGAAATGAGGATATTTTAGGTTTGAGTCTTCCCCAGGGGAAACATGTAGAAGGGAATTTTGCAAAATTACCAAATCCCCTAGAGCGATTTTTAAAAAATGTTTAAACCCACAGACGGACTAAATGTTTCAGAATTGTTGAATTATATCGAAATAATGTTAAAAATTAAGGGTGAAACTAGCTTAAGTGATAGTGAGATCATAAATATGAGTGTAGGTTATGCCACTGGTCCACTTTACAATAAAATGCTTCAATTTAAGGTAAATGCTAGTAATTTTAGTGAAGTACACAAAGGACTATTAGATTATTTTGTTCCATTTGGTCATAGAGAAGCCTTGAAGAGGGACTTAGTAACTAGATCACAAAAACCTGGTGAAAAACTGAGCAGTTATATTTTAAACGTTAAGCAAAATGCAAAATTGCTATTGTGTGATTATTCTGAGACCGAACTGACGGAATTGATAAAATTAGGTATCTCATCTCAAGTAAGGGCCAGACTGGTATTTTGTACAAATCCGAAAGATTTTGCCGACCTTGACAACTTATGTATATATGAGCAGAACGTAGCTTATGAAGAAGTGAAGGTATGTGAGGAACGTAGAGTTTGCAAATCGGACTTTGTTCAGAAAAGTAATGTAAACTCAACTGCAAACTCGTATGTAAACAATCCCATGATGGTAAAGAAAGCAATAATAAAATGTTTTATTTGTAATAAACCGGGACATATCGCTAGGGATTGTCTTAAAAATATTCAGAGAGCACAGATACCGAGATTCGAAAAATCTGTGGTCCCAAAAAACTTATAAATAGGGGAGAATTCCAAGAAGGTAGTGCGAGAGTGGAATCTCCCCGGTCACGTCCCACTGACATTAAAAATAATTATAATTATGGAAGAGGTCGAGAACAAATGAGGGCAAGGGGTAAGAATAATGTGGGAAATTCCTGCATGAATGTAAAAAGGGCCGGACGTAGCCAAGGTTCAATGACCCTGCCCGTTGTAAAAGTGTTTGTTGGTAAGGGTACATATAATGTATTATTGGACACGGGAAGCGGAGTGAACCTGATAAGCGAAAGCATTTACGACTCATTGTTAAAGAAAGGACTGGCTAGTATTCTTGAACATACTGATATTAAATGTTTGTCGGCAGATAACAACGAATTATCAATCCTGGGTAAATGTATTGTAAAAATAAAGATAGAATGTTTTTCTTGGAAAGTTCAGTTTTTAGTTTCGAAAAATTTGTCTTGGCCAATAATTCTGGGTTCAAATTTTATAAAAGAAACTGGCATGGTGGTGGATTTAAAACAGGATATGTGTTGGTTTAAGTTTAAACCAGAAGTCACAATCGAGTTATTTCAGAATAATACAATCCTTATAAATAATGTGAACCAGAGTATTGTGGTAGGGTGCAATAAGGCAAAGGAGGGTATTTTAAAAATTATTAACGAATTCCCTCAAGTTTTTACCGATAAAATAGGGCAAGCTATTGACTTCGAAATTGACCTAGAAGTCAGCGACCCCGAGCCAGTGAGATTGAAGCCGTATCCGCTATCCCCCCCAAGCTGCAAGAATTAAGAAAAATTTTAGATGAACTGTTGGCACAGAATATAATTAGACCCAGTGTGTCAAATTATGCTAGCCCCGCATTTTTAGTAACCAAACCGGGAAGTGATAAATCTAGAATGGTGATTAATTACTCAAAATTAAATAGTAAGTTGAAGAGAGTGGAACATCCAATTGGAGACGTATACGAATCATACCACTACTTACAAGGGTGTACTTATTTTTCAAACTTGGATTTGAGTAATTCATTTTACCAATTAAAACTTACGGAAAAAAGCAAACATTTAACTGGTTTTGTTACGCCGTTTGAATCATATGAATTCAATCGTGTACCATATGGGTTACACTTGGGAAGCGGAACAATGAGCCGCTTATTAAATAAAGTGTTGCAAGGTGTAAAATTTCAGTATGCTTTAAATTATGTAGATGACATAATAATATTTAGTAAAAGTTTACCAGAGCATATAGAACATGTCAGAGATGTTGTGGAGAGGCTGGCCAAACATGGACTTACAGTTAACCCGAATAAGGTGAGCTTTGCATGTAAAGAGATCAAGTTTTTAGGTCACCTAATCTCTAAGGACCAGATAAGAGTCGACCCGGATAGAACTTCTGCCATTAAAGATGCGAGAGAGCCAAAGGACGCAAAAGGCGTAAGTAGATTTATCGGAGCGGTGAGCTATTTCGCAAAGTTCATCCCAAAATATGCAGACAAGGCAGCATGTCTAAATGAACTGAGAAAAAAGAATAGGAAATTTGAGTGGACTCAGGAGTGCCAGGAGAGCTTCAACAGCTTAAAGGAAAGCGTAAGTACACCACCGGTATTAATAATACCAGATTATAGTAAGCCATTTATCCTATGTATGGATGCGAGTGACAAGGCAGCAGGAAGCTGTTTAATGCAGGAAATAGAAGGTGAGAATAAACCAGTGGCTTATTATTCAAAAAAATTCAATGAATCCGAACAAAGAAACTTGACTGTGTACCAAAAGGAAGCACTTGCAGTGGTATGCGCGATAAACAAATTTCGCAGCTACCTAGAAGTAAGGCCTTTTACGCTAATAACGGACAATAGTGCACTAGCGTGGGTACTAGGCAATTTTAGGAAATTAGGAAAATTAGGTAGGTGGGCAGCTACAATTTTGAGCCTACCATTTCAAATTAAACACGTAAAATCAAAAGACAATGCGGTGGCAGACTATTTATCTAGACTATTTGAATGTAGAGATAAGATTCAAAGTGTGGAGGAAATTGAAGAATACCAGTACGGTATAGAAAATGATAGTGTAACGGACAATAGCATAAGAGTAGCAATTAAGGAAGAAAATGTAAATAGTGTATTTGTAAATAGCGTAGGTAATTTGGACAATATAATACGAAAAATATATAATAGTATAAAAGGTGGTACTAACTCTGAAAAATATTTCTTGTGTAAGGGAGTTGTGATGTATAGAAGTAAGCCTACTAGTAAGCCAAAGATATGTCTACCAGAACATTTAGTAGATATGGTGTTTAAGTATTACCATGAGTCGGAAATCGGGGGCCACTATGGAATATTAAAAACTACCAGAAAGATATGCGATTTATTTTACCATGCGGATCTTGCCGGGCTGATAAAAGACAAGGTAAAAATGTGCGAAGCTTGTGCGTTAGCGAAAAACCGGTAAGGTTTATCATGGCAAACTGATTTCTGGTGTATCAGCTAGGCCTATGGATAAATTGTACATAGACATTTTTGGCCCTTTAACCAGGTCTAGTAGTGGAAATAATAATATCCTGATTGTACTTGACGACCATTCAAAAATGGTATTTTTAAGTGCGATAAAAGACGCGAAAAGTAAATCAATAATAAAAGTATTAGAAAGTGAAATTTTTAAAAATTTTGCATATTGCAAAAATATAGTGTCGGACAATGCACAGTGTTTTAGAAGTGTCGAACTAAAGAACTATTTATTCGCCCGGGGAATCAATCATCAATTTGTAACTCCATTTGTACCACAGGGAAACAAAAGTGAACGTCAGTTGAGGACAGTAAAACAGATGTTAAAAATTTACTTTAATTCGGATCAAACTAAGTGGGACACCAAATTAACTGAATTACAATTAGCAATAAATTGTGCGACCTCGGAAGCTACTAAAAATTCACCATACGAAATTATGTTCGGAAATAGGCCTAACTTGGAATTGACCAACAGATGGAATATTAATGATTTATTGGACTGTGATGTGTCAAAGCCGGATAATTTGGATAGGTTTCAAAGAACTGTGTTAAACTTAAAAAAGTCCATTTCGGCTAACAGGAAGAGGGCAGGCTATAGTGATAAGTAATGTGAACACCCATTCAAAGTTGGAAGCCTTGTATACGTGAAGACACACTGGCTGAGTAACAAAGCGGAAAAATTTCAGGCAAAAATGGCAAACCGGTTTTGTGGACCCTACAGGATTATATATAAATTAACAGAAGTGACCTTTATAGTTCAGGATATAAAGGATGAAAGATCAGTGAAGAAAGTACATGTTTCACAATTAAAGTTAAAGTACTAAAAGTGAAATTTGAGAACTCAATAAACATTAACTCCCCCGCGCAAAGGTCAGTATGTTTTATTTTCAGGACAATTATATTGTCGAAAAGGAATTAAAGATGGGTCTAAAAACAATAAATTGGCAATATAATTTATTTCTAAATTAACTTCAAGAATTGATTATATAATTATGTATTAATTTGGCCCAAAACACAAAACAAGTTAAGTATGAGAGTCCAGTAGCTTATTATAATAGTAAAAATAAATAATGGAATATAAAAGGGTGATGTGACGACGTTTTTATTTCAGCACATTGTATGGCTAAGATGAGAAGTCATAATATAAAATGCCAGTGTAAGTGTGTGATAGGAGTGTGGTTGTAAACCACGTAATTTTCAGGGACAATGAATGGCATTAATGGTGTATAAAGTAAATACACAGATGTATTCTGATGTATTGTGATATATCATGAGATATATTTCTTCCCTGTTCCTTCAAATGTAGAAGGACAGGGTAATTTTGGTAATGTTGTGGTGTTGTTGTCCCCTGTTCCTTCCAATAGAGAAGGACAGGGTAATATTTTTTGGTATACAATGAGTTGTATTAATAGTGATATTTCTTCCCTGTTCCTTCAAATGTAGAAGGACAGGGTAATATTGTTTTTTTTATCACTATATGAGGTTTATTGTGTGTAAACAATTGATTATTGTGCCATTGTAATCCCTGTAAGTTGATTGTATTGTAATTAACAACATCTGGTAATGGTTTACATTCGTGACACTGGCGCAGGCGTACAATAAGAACACCGTGAAAGACTGACAGCCATACAATTATACGGAGGGAATATTTTGTAAAAAGGAATGTCCTCCAAGAGCTCAATGCCTCGCTGGCTGAAATTGTTATTAGATTGGAGGAGCAGGTAGCAGTGCTATTAGCGAACCAGAGCCAGCCAACCACGAGATCAACGAGGCCCGCCGCACTGCACCGGCCGCACAATCATTGGAGAAGCTACCTGCCTCGACTCCTCACCTACCACATCCCTCTGCGATGGCTACCTGGGGACCCACACTGGACGTCGGACACCTTCTACCACATCACCCCTCGGACTACACATCACAGCCTCCACGTAGTGATAAGTACAAAAGAATTGTTATTTAAAAGTGTGCATGTGGAGGGATATTATTGTACTTAGTCCGGGATGAGTGTTTAAAGGTTTAGGTTCCTACCGTGATTGCAGCTTCGGGCTAGGGAAAATATGTACCATAGTTCAAATTCATTTATGCTGAATCGCGGTAGGAAGTAGGCTCTTATTAACTAGACGCGGTGCGTGGACATTTTTTTTGTTCAGTTGGACCGGCAATCAGCTGATCGGTCAGTGACGTATCGGGTGATGCGTTCCTCCCGGCTCGCTGGGCAGTTCGAGTCTTGAAGCCACGACGACAAGGTCCTGTTGAGAATCGCAGCTCTTCCTCTAACCCTATAGTGTGGGATTTAGAGTAATTCCATTTTTTATCGCGTGTAAATTTAATTCAAGTTTTTTTAATTTTTCTTCAGTGCTTATTAAATCCCTATCAGCCTCCGTAATCTTCAAAGTAGTAAGTCCCGTACCAGCGTTTAGTTAATATCTTTGATTTTTTATACTGTTGTAATTAAAATTTCTAAAGTTTCCCATCTTTCAGAGTCTGAGAATTAATTACATTTTTTGAAGTATTGTGAATTAAATTTTGGTCATAAAGTTAATATCAAGTTTTGTGTTATATTGATTTTGAGTATTTTGAGAAGAGAACTTTTATTTTATTTTGTTAATTTAAACCATTTTTTGAGAAGTATAAATTTTTAGTTTCATTTTAATTTTAATTCTTTTTTAATCAGACTCTTAATTAGATTTGTTCGATTGTGTGAAGTTTTGAAGAAAATCGAATCAAAAGTTTGTAAACTTTGTTAATTTTTTTGGTAAACTTGAATTTCGGAATAAACCAAGTATTTCCGAAAAGTTGTTTAATTTATAAAGTATTAGCTCCATATAAATTTAAAATATGTGCTATAAAAACGGTACACACTTATAGAGAAATATAACAAAAAAAGACATACGTTAACTATCTGCATCTAACATCTAAATGTTCAGTACTCACGCTGCGTTGAAACTTTCCTTACAAAGTAATATATTTTTTAAGCAATGTTAAAATTTTAGATATTTTTAAAGTCAACCGCAAATAAAATTTTATCCCAATAAATTTTTAACTCAAATAATTTTTTGTACAAGGAAGTGAGTAGACCATGTTAGCACAAACACGATTTAACATACATGGCGAGTCTAATGTAATTTTTTTAACATATTATATAAGTGTAATATATTTCATTTTTATAATATATTATTACCGCTATTAAACTGTTTAGATAACAATTTAACGCTTTGGCTCTGATGTTGGTAAAGATGATAATTGCAGAATTGTGATCTTGAACAAGCATGTTTAACGACAACAAAAATGTACTTAAAGATATGTATTTTGCAGAGTGAAAGTGTATCCAATTCCTCTACGTCGTCGCACAATGTAGTGTACGAACCAGGACTGGTAGACCATCAGCTGATTGGAGACAGCCAGTTCTGCAGGTTCGGTGAACAGCTCTTGGGACTTCGGAGGGTGCCTACACCAAATTGTAAGTTTTAATTTTATTTACATGTTTGAATATTCATCTAATGTACTGAACGTGATATCCGCATAGTTTGATAAGATCGCAGTTTAATATAACAACCATCACTGTATAATTTAGTTTGTGTATTTTTTAAAATGTATTGTTTAAATTTTCTCTTGTCACTAACATATATGCATATTATATTATTTATTTGTTGCAGCATCCGGCCGGATAGGAATCTGCGTCAGCGGTCAAAACTATATCCGACCTCCATAAGAGAGTGAAAGAGAAGTTTTATCCGATATCGAACAAAATCATCCTTATGATTGGGACGAATGATTTTTTGAAGGTAATATTTAGCACTGTATGGTTATTTAATTTAATATAATTAGTTAGTAATAAGTTATGTTTGTAAGTGACATTTATTCATTACATAAAAGCAAAACACTACACATTAGAACAATTTAATAAACACATGGTACAAAACGTTTCAATGGTATGAGATATACTCTTTTGGGTGTTATAAAATTGTACATAAAATATGTGTTTAATACAAATTGGTTATAATAGGGTAAAATCGGTCATATGATTATTTTAGTTGCTGTTGCAATGTGCACAATGTAAATCAATGAATACATCTGTGATTTATTTTATTTGAACATTTTAATTGTCCCTGGCCACTATAATTTTGTATGTAGTAGGCCTCCAAAAACTAAGAGAAATACCCTCAGTGTTTAAAATCTTCTATAACCTAATTATAAAACTTAGTAATAAGTATAATTTTAACGTTTTCAATCAGTCTAAGATATTATATTTTATGTTATTGGCTTTAACTTTATTACCATAACTCACTGCTTATCAGTACTTTCCATTGATTTCACGCAACAAGTTTTTCACACATTCTTCGTTACCCGTTACACTTGTAGCTTTCAAAATGTGTTTATGTCTTTTGTTGTGTAGTTTATGTTGGTTTACATAATGCTTTAGCATAATATTTATAAACAATGATTTCAGAATGCAGACATTTCAACAATGTGTGGGGAACTCTCTGCACTCTTAAAAACACTGCAGGAGACTGCAATAAGTATAATACTACTGACCCTGCCACCGATACCAAAGCTGGAGATGAAATACGGCCCAAGCCATTTCCAACTGTTGGAGAAATACAATAGTTACATCCGGAGCTTGGAAAATGGTTAGTCTTGTTATCGCTCTTTTTCTGTGTTGTTTTATTCGGAACAAGAATTCTTCTATTTCCTTTTTTAATTAACTTACTTTTATTTAAAAGATGGAAAGGCGATGTAATTAATGTTCTTATAAACTATTTTCAAGCTATAATAAAAATATTTTTTCTATATTAATTGTACAAAAGCATTATAGTGTGATAGTTATTTGATTTTGGAACGGTAGATTTAACGGCCAGTAATTTTAACCTTATATAGAACAAAATGTAAATCCCCACCCCTAATTCCGTACAAGAAATGGTTCTTTACTTTACTTATATACTTAAATATAATAACGTAATATACTTGATCCTACTTTCTTTCCGTGCTGTATATTTTATATACAAGATTTTTTTGTTTCAGTAAATTTAATATATTATAAATGAAATCTTGTTGATGTGATGGTCATAAAAGGATCATTTTTTAATACACCTAATTGACGCTATTTTGCCCAGTTTTATTGTTTTTTAATAATTTTGAAATTATAACATGATGTAATATCTCAATGTACTCTATGCCATGATACATAATTTTACATACATTTTGTTTGTTGCAGAAGACTGTGTAAGGATAGCCGACATCTGCTCGCTGTACATGAGTTCATCTCCACGCCAGAAATGCATTATGCATTTGTTTGAACGGTAAGTGTATATATATATATATATATATATATATATATATATATATATACATATTAGTGTATTATATATATATATATATATAAATTTTATTTGCTAGTTAACTGCATTTTTATGAAGCACGGAATTTACAATTCTTAATTTTAAATTATAATCAACTATTAATATTGATTTATTATTCTATGAATTTTATTACATATTTTGAATGGAATACTTTTACTGACTGTCTGTATAATTTTATGTATCGATTTTTTGCAGATTTTTCTCTGTAAGGACTAGAAGGCCAGATTTGATTCATCTTAATCGAAAAGGTCTGATTATGTTGCCTAAGTATATTCTTGACAATTGTTTATAAATTTTAGATTTGTTTTTAGTTTGTATTATTTTAGTTTTTATATATTGGACATTTTATTGTTATAAAAACAACATAGCATGTACTTGTAAGTTCTTCGTAATTGGTTTTTTTTTATTTTAAACACAACAGATTGGTATGAGAACACCGTTTCCAATCTTTAGTGAACTCTATAAGTGGAAAAATATTTCTTTATTTAATTAGGTCTTATAAAGGTTTTACAGATATATTGCCAATTTTTAACAACTTGTATAAAACCGTTCAGTATTTTTTTTGTAAGCAATAATATATTTTTGTATTTTTATCATCAGGTTGTCTAAATTAAAAAAAAAATTACAATGTTGTTTTAAGTAATTTATATGTATAATAAATTTTAGATGTTGAATATTTGTATTGTTACAGGGTATGTACAGTTATGCTATTTATTTAGATGTAAGTAGGCTGTATATGTGAACACTTATACCATTATTATCATTATAGTAAATCTGTCTGTATATTTAATTAGCTGTTTAGATTTGTGGTATTTAAATATACGATTTATTACTATTATTGTGTAATGTACAGTTCATTTAGATATATTAGTTAAGTAGCATGACAAATTTTACTATTCAAGTTCTATAATACCAAAAAGTCATTTAAAGTCTGTGTATTATTGTAAATAGTGTAATACATTTTACGAAAGATCATGTTTTACCATAAATATTTTCTTATCCTTATGCTATATATCTGTATGACTGAATAGTATGATATTTAATATTACTAAGTAAATTCTTTAAGTATAACAATTTGATATTTTTATTTCACCCTTACCCCACTAAATGTAGACAGAAACGCAACTATTTCCTGTAGTGTGTGATTTATTATTTAAACGTATATACATCTTAACGTGAAAAATCTTAAATAACAGCCCGTGCCAATTTAATTTACCTTTAAAATCTCTTAAAAATGAACACTGAAACAATATTTGTAATATAAATGTGACCTCTTTGCTTTGAAATTATCGTAGCGTTCCATCATATTGCATCAAAATAATTTTACTAGGATTATTACGGACTTAGTATTTCTCCACTCTGTCCTAAAATATTACAAGTGTTATTACAATTTTGTGAACTACTCATTCTATTACTATGGAATGTTGCAAAGAAATTTTCATATTTCTCAATTTTCTCAAATACACTTCTGAAAATGGATTCTCCCATCTGTTTGCAATAGTTTACAATCCATAGAAAATTACGTGGTCTGACTAATGTCGGTGGTATTTGCCACAAAGAGCCAAACCAATAATTGGATGCCTGTAAATAACTCATGGTAACACGTCAGGGCGACAGCTGACCTGCACAGGTAAAGACAACCGCAGCAGGCACAACTTGTGGGCACCTTATTTACCTGCTGGCCGTGGACGGCGGACAAGCGGCCGACGGGACCCCGACAAGATATCCAGAATTTCCTCATTATTAACGTGGGAGAATGTTCCCATAATAACTTCTATTTAAAAGTAAGGTATAAAAATAAACCAAATTATACTTGCACTTTGCGTTATCTTAAAATAATAAACACTAATGCAATGACTAGATAACCATAAAATATTTTTAGAATAAATTAACACTAATTCACATTAATTAATTGTTGCCGTTTTTTTTCATATTCAGGTGGTTTACACATTATATTTTAGTACTTGCAAATACTGTGGTATTTTTCCAGGAATTCACAGTAATCAATTTCAGTATAGGAAGATTTAAGTGTAGTAAATACTATAGTAAATATTACTATAGCTTTATTTTACAAATAATAATCATCTATGGTTCTTGTAAGCGTATAAAAAATACCAATGTTACTGTTTTGATAGAATCTTTTCATGCTTTACAAATTTACAAAGCTATTTTAATTTGTTGCTAAACAAAAAGATTTGTTCTAAAACATACGTTGTGAAATCATCTATGACTGATTGGAAATGGCAATATCCTACTGTAATAAAAAAGGAGAATGATCAGCAAGTACTTACTCTAGTCGGTGGTCACGTGAGGAGTCTTGCTCAAGAAGAGCGAGTATCTTTTGTCGCCCATATGTATTGGAAATGAGTCATGTATATATCAGGAAGAATTTGTTAGTTTTAAAAGGATTAGTTTGTGCATAAGTTAGGAGCTGCAGAAATATCGGTTATTAACTGTGTCTACTAGTTGGTTAGTATTATAGTTAAACAAATAAGAGTGGCTATAACAATCCGTAAACATTTTTCCACATTGAAATAAATATATAAACACAATTAATTGGTAATATTATTTAGTAATATTAAGGTGAAAATATTGTATTGTTTAGCATACAGGTACACAATGTATCAATATTGCAGTAAATGTTTAATATTTTAACTAAACAGCAATAACATTCTTAAGCATAATGGGAGATACTCTCTTTTGTATTATTTTGTTTTAAGCTAAAATAGATATATAATGATAACCTGCTAATTATAAAAGTTTTACAATATTTTGGAGAAATCGGATTGTCTGTGAACATTATCCCATTTACAAATCTTAAATGTCTATAAACAACGTGTCCCAGAGTAATCAACCAACCTTTTAGGTATTATTACCAGCATAAAAATCTAAATGGAATTTATTACTCAAACATTATTTATAAATGTCAAATCAAACATTAACAATTATAAAACTAAACAATACCGAAACGGCAATAATTTATTTTCTTCTCTAAACAAACTTTAATCAATTAACTAATTAATAAACAAGATTCAAAAGTCAACTAAAAGGTGTAACTAAAATTTACATATGTGTAACTGTGATTTTATATTTGACTTAAGAGGTTTTAAATCCGTTTATTTTAAATTTTTTTAGGTATTTTAGGAATTTTAAAATTTATTAAGTTTAAGATTAGTTTTAGTACAGTATTGTTGTAAATAAAATAGATTAGTTTATAGATATTTGTGCCATTGACTTTGTGATACACAATTATGTGTCAGTAAGAGAGTAAAAAAAATTTTAAAAAAAATCGTCTCAGGACAATAAGCGAGCGCCACTGTTGCGCATTCTATGACCCGAAGTTTGTGACAAATCGCAATTCATTGTAAGACTTCTTGTACATGCCTACATGACTGCTACTTAACTTTTTTAGCCAAAGCAGATTATTGCATTATTAAAAATTGCTAATTATAGTCGTTGATATAAAATAATTATTCAGGCGCTAATTCCAGAGCTAATCACGCCTGCTCTTTGACCTGATTACGAAGACAAAGCACAATTATTGTATTGCAAACCTAACCCAAACGCCGACACAATTCATATCTTTATAATTTCTTACGTAGGAAAGTATGTTCTTAAATAGAGCTTAAATATTATGAGACACCCTTGTCTCAGGTCCATAAGAAACACAATAGAGTTGTTACCAAGAAGTAGAGACTGGGCATCGCCAACAGCTGTAAATTATTGAAGGCTTCCTTGCACGACTCTCTAAATTTCAACAGAGCAGTAATGCGGATCGCTTGTTTTTGTAGCTTGAACACTCTCATAAATTGATTGTTTGCACCAGCTCAACACAATACCAACTCGTAAGTGAGATAGGGGTAAATCAAGCCATAATATGCCATAAACAGAACCTGAATAGGGCAGTATTTGGCTAGAGACCTCAAAACATAAATGCCTGAGGCCAATTTGGAGCAAACGTGATCGACGTGATTATTCCAAGTCAACCCTCGATCTAGGTATATTCCCAGGTATTTCGAGCAGTAGATTTCTTCCAGCATTGTGTCAGCCAACATAATAGCTAGCCCGTCATGCATGTCTACTGATCGCATAGCAAAATTTAGAAAATTAGATTTTTCAGAATTTGTCTTAAGATTGAGGCTGTTGAAATGTAAGACGCAGTTGTTGATCTCAATAAAACTCTGTTGTTCCAGAATCAATTTTGTTTTGCTAGTGAAACAGAGAGTCGTGTCATCAGCATAATGCACAAGTTTTTCGTGCAGAATGTCGTACACTAACATTTCTGCAGCCGTTAAAACGATTATATTTGTTTTATATTTACAACTGCTCTTATTATATAATTATATGTAGAGTCTCATTTGACATACATGTTTAATTAGTTTGGTCTCCTTCTAAAATAACATAGTTAATTAAGTTTTTGCCAATGTTTTTATCGTACAACTACCTTTTTTAAAAATAGCACATGTTTATATTTGGACAATACTATAATAAGACTCACGGGTTTTATCACACTCTGTAGATTTTCATTCTAAATGTATTATTTATGTTTTGCCAAGTTTTTAAGGAAATCGATTAGTTTAGGATAATCCGTTATCTCGTAACCGACATGAGAACTAAATGTGTTACGTTTCTAGTTTACTTTAGGTTAGTGCGCCATCGTTACTTTTTGTACCTTACTACAGTTACGGAGTCGTAAAAGTCATAGTTGTGGTTAACGGTATAAAATATATAAGATTCTGTTCAATTACACTTATAGAGAAATATAACAAAAAAAGACATACGTTAACTATCTGCATCTAACATCTAAATGTTCAGTACTCACGCTGCGTTGAAACTTTCCTTACAAAGTAATATATTTTTTAAGCAATGTTAAAATTTTAGATATTTTAAAAGTCAACCGCAAATAAAATTTTATCCCAACAAATTTTTAACTCAAATAATTTTTGTACAAGGAAGTGAATCGTCCATGTTAGCACAAACACGATTTAACATACATGGCGAGTCTAATGTAATTTTCTTAACATATTATATAAGTGTAATATATTTCATTTTTATAATATATTATTACCGCTATTAAACTGTTTAGATAACAATTTAACGCTTTGGCTCTGATGTTGGTAAAGATGATAATTGCAGAATTGTGATCTTGAACAAGCATGTTTAACGACAACAAAAATTTACTTATAGATATGTATTTTGCAGAGTGAAAGTGCAAAGTCCAATTCCTCTACGTCATCGCACAATGTAGTGTACGAACCAGGACTGGTAGACCATCAGCTGATTGGAGACAGCCAGTTCTGCAGGTTCGGTGAACAGCTCTTGGGACTTCGGAGGGTGCCCACACCAAATTGTAAGTTTTAATTTTATTTACATGTTTGAATATACATCTAATGTACTGAACGTGATATCTAAGACGCTTCAGGAATGCCGTAGTTATTATATGTTTAGTCTCTATTCCCATGAAATAAAAAGCAGATTACAAAATATATTATCCTAACATCAAAATGCTTAAAAATGACTCAAGGTCCACTATGTGAGTCGTCGACACGGGGGCGACAGGTAGGCCGGGCGGCGCGTGTGACGTTGCCTGCGCGTTCGGGTGTAAGGGTCTCGTAGTAATCCATTTGGGCTCTTGAGATAGGGGACAAACTATAATTCCAAGAAGGTCAGCCAGTACCTGGTATAATCTTCACGAACCGACTTCTGGAACCTGGAAAATCCCTTAACTGAATGTCTAATAGTCTTTTCCGATATCATAAATACATCAGCGATCTTTAGAGGTGGCATCCTTTCCTTATTACAATTCTCAGGAATTTTAATAGTCGTACTGGCACTCAACACGTCTTTCTAACTATTCACATTGTAGAGTTAACATAGTTAAAACTTTCTAGGGAACCCTTCGTTGTCCAACTTCAGAGAGCGTCTCTTGTCAAATGTTGTAGAAATAATTAATTGCGCCATAATTACTAGGTTAAAAGTACAGTAAAGTAAAAAAAGTTTATTTTTAGGTTAGGGTCAAGCTGGAAAAAGGTAACTTTTTATAATATTCTACTACTAATAAAACTAATAAAATCAAACATATCAACAATCATTAAAGGCAACCAGGCATCGTTACTAGTGTTATTAATGACTACCATTATAATCAGCGTAGCCTAATATATTAAGGATACCAAAAAAAACCAATTACCAAAAAAAAAACG
>NW_025780699.1:0-56272 GCF_021130785.1 Homalodisca vitripennis
TTTTATGTATTTTACATTACGAAACGTTTTCCCAAACAGTGCACGATAACTATTCAATTATGTTTGTACACTTTCAGCACCTGGATATAAATAAATTATTACCAATGACATGATATACCATAGTTTGATATAGTTATTTTCATACAAACGTTAAATTTCTATAAACATTTGACAACACAAGAAAAATATGCTTGCTAACTCTGAACTAAGCGTTGAAGCTATTAATACTTATCACCATCCTCCAAATTACTTTTAAGAAAAATTTATTTTTCCTTCAAGGGTAATTTTCCTACAAGAAGACGTTCTAGCTACGGAGACCTTGTCCAGCACCATTTCATAATTACACTTTAACAGCGTCATAAAAACGATTTCGTTGTCGACTACAAAAAATGTGTCTATAAAAATACATTACCTAAAAGAGTGCGAAAAAGTTTTTATATGGAACTTAAGGACAGTTTAAGGGATTTCTATATATTGTGTAAAAAGTATAAAGCTTAATATTATTAAAAAATATTCACATCGGAAGCCGAGAGGAATAATTCTTTGCACTTCTTAAAACCTAACAATAACCTAAACCAATAACTATGGTGAACCTTAAAATGTGCAGCAAGCCAATAACTACTTACATCAGTTATGTTATCAGACTCCTAACAGTTTTCAACGTCTAAAAACTATTACATTAAGAATACAAGGTGTTATATGCACAGCTGTTAGTTAATAGTTACCACGGCAATATCATAGATACCATGATAGCTAAACGGAAATAAATCCCTGGAAAATCCAAATTATAATTTCAAATGAAATAAAATTTGGAAATGCAATGTTATTGAACCATAATATAAAAAGCAATCCCATCTTGATGATACAGGTGCCAACGAATTGCCCTGTTGATTTTGAGAAGTTTTACATCAGACAATGCGGTGCAACTTCCTAAAAACAAAACTGTAGACTAAGCGACACAAGTTTGCAGAAAACCTGATTGATGAGAACCTTGGCGTCATAACACTAATGTCAATTTAAGAATACTATACAAAATAAAACATTGTATAAAATACTATGCAAATGAAAAAGGGTCCTATTTATGAATGGAATTCCAACGAAATTTACAATATATATATTATATATATATATATATATATATATATATATATATATATTAAACTCTCTAGGAATTTTTCAGCGAACAACATACTCACGTTTACGTATATATTTTCACTCACACATTTCTAGAGAATGTTGCTTTTCGCACACCTGGCACGTCCTTAGGTTATTTGTTGAATAATGCATAGCCACTAACTTTTTTATTGAAACTGTATTTAAGAAACTAAATAAACATTGTTGCTAACACATGACACATACTGTCAAGCAGAGACACCAAACACACACACACCACACACACACACACACACACACACACACACACACATATATATATACACGTATAGCTATACATACATATAGAGAGTCATGTTTACAACAGTTTATAACATATAATAGAACAAGTGTGAATCGGAAACGGGAAGTGGTAAAAACTACACTTACTGCAATTCCAACTGGGGAAAAAATCTTTACTTATAAATTTTACAAACCCTCGCTTTAAGTTATTAAACATATTTATTGCATAATAAAATAGCTCCTACGTAACGAGGTAAAGATATCACGATGCTGCTTGAGAGGCAAAACTAAGTTGCAAACTTACATTTATACACGACTGTCACATTAGTGAGGCTGTTATAACTTTTGATTTCTATCATTTGACAGCTGCTACTTTAAGACTTGTTATGACACCACTTTTCCTGTCAATAAGCAGAAACTGGTAGCAGCAGAAACTACTATTCAGTTAGAAATAAGTTATTATTCATAAAATGTACAGCCCTCGGCTATCACTTACTAATATTACACATTTGATTCGCATGATTATTACTACTATAAATAATGCTCTGAGGGTTGTAGTACGTCTTATGCCTACGTTTAATCAGCTAAGTATATACAGACACATGGCGACTTTCAGTCTCAATCTGTTTTTTAAGACAGGGCGTCGATGGTAATTTAACTTTTGCACTTCATGGTCAGTTTTTAAGTGTACCAAGTTTACAAAAAATATGACCCAATAAAATAGTTTTTATTTCGTATTTAACACTTGAAATGCCTACCTCCCATTTTAATTCCAAAACTAGTCCATGGTTGAGGATAGAGTTTTGTAAGAAAATAATTTCTCTGTACGTGTGTATAAAAGTTTTTGTGTTAATAGACAGCGCAAATTTGTTTAAGTACATTCTCTTTATGTTTCAACTACTTTTAGAGATGATGTTGAAGGTCTAGGGAGCAGCATTAGCTTATTACATTATAACTGGGCCTGGTCTAGAGGTTTTTATGTGGAAGGAATCCTCCTTTTAAGGTGATTTACATATAGAAAAGGATATCAGCCAATAAACACAAACGATACATCGTACCCAATGTACAAGAACTGTAATATAGGAAATCCATAAAGATAAATTTAAAGAATCATTTAGAAGTTATGTAGATAGAGAATGAAGTAATATTTTCACGAAGATCTCACTGCCAGTATTAGAGCGGCCTGGATGAAATATTGGGTATAATGATCAGGTAGTAAATAGGAACCTGATACAATGGTTGTTGTACAGAGGTTGTAATATCTCCGATCTTTGTTTGTTCACAGCTGGATATTATGTAAACAAGAAGCCACTCCCCTTTTTAACCTCATGCTGCCCCATCCTCACGTAGCACGGGACAAATGGACAACAAAGACAGCAGAATAAATGCATTCTTAACAACATGAGGAATGAGGTAACCTAGATATTGTATTTGTTTAAAATGATTTTCACGTTTTTCTATGAAAGGCATTATCATAATTATGCCAATAAATATGAAGTGGAATTGAAACGATGGCAGCGGATATCGCGTTTTGTGGGAGTTATCAATATTCATGAGCTCTATACTGCAGGATTGGCAATGCATGGGAGAAGCGTTATAGGTTCAACTGGTGCCGCGGATGGGCAAAACTCTCGCATCCGTTCCGGTTAATGCAATTTTACACGCTTAGAGATAACTGCATAGTTTATGTGCATTTACATTGTATGCGTATTAACTGTCCATTTTTTACTATAATTTATTGTATTTTTCAGTGTATTTAGGATGTGGTAATGAAGAACATGTCATGTCGTAAAAATAGTCATAAAAGAAAAAAAAAACAGATTTCTTGTGCTTATAATATCCATAAAACAATAAATATCACCATTTTTGTGGTGATAATAACATGAGAGATAGGTACCAGCATTCTAGTGATGAAATGAGATAAATACCAACATTATAGTGATAATGTCCATTGGAAATAGTTGGAGAATTATTTTATGACGATGTCGGTGATAGATAAATAAGGGCATTCTTTAGGTTTGAAAACATGGTAACTATTACTTAGAAGGCTTTGCAGTTAATATATACTTTATGTATGTATTTTAATGTATATATATATATATATATATATAATATATATATATATATATATTGTACACTAATACATATTTTGTGTGGCTGACATCATGTAATAACATTGCTTGTATAAGTAACTTAATATTAGGTAATTTATAATTTATTTAAATCTAATATTTAAGACATAAGTGGTATAAAAAAATCTCTCGAGGTTTTGTAATTGGAGAAAACTTAGGTCGAAGTGGAAGCATGCCATCGGCGTTTATGTTGTTTGATATCCTGTAGTACAAAACCATATACTGTAATTATTTATCATAATATTTAGGGTTTATTATTGTAATTTTAACAAAATTGATCATTATTTATTGATAATATAAACATTTTAAATATGACTATGCTAAAAGTCTTAATCTATCAGAAATGCTTTCCTACGAATAACGAACTTGGAAATATATTAACAGCCCATTTTTGATAATTCTATAGATACTTTTTATTTTAGAAAAAGCACTGTGAATCCCAAAAAAAGGAGTTAGTAATTTGTATAGTTTGAATCTTCAGGTACAGAATAAGCCAATTCAATAAATGGACACGAACATTTCCTATATATTCAAATGTACGGTAGCTTGATTAATTTAATATCTCTTACATTTCTTATATTAAGAGTACAAATGTAATATCATTTGTATTAATTTTCTGCGGATGGATAATTAAAAAGATTTTTGCCAAACTATATCTTCGATTAATACTTTCAATGGGTGGAATACTACACATTAGGCAACTGAAACAAGACCTACAATAACCAACATCCAATTTTACACAAATGAAATGTAACATTCATTGAATATGCAATCCATATGCAGCTGACATCACAGATGATTTACCGTGCTATTATTACCTACGAGAGGACATTTTGTGGAACATTAATCTTGTTCTACTCTGCCACACTGTTGACCAAGGTTTATCTGTTCATATTAGTTTCTGTGATTTTAAACTGTACTTTATAATTGCCCTGTTTACGACTGGAAATATATTGTGTATGTATTGCACTTGATACATGTCACGTCATTGTATTATTTATAAATTATTTGAAAAACATCATGTAAAAATGAATTTGTACAAATTAATAAGACCCTTGCATGAAAGACATTACATTTATTGTTTCTAAATAATTTTAAAACATGTGGGCTCTTGTAAAATACTCACATTTTTAAAATAATAGATTTTCTTCTTTTATTTTCTTTTGAGATTTTCGTTTTACCATGATTCTGCGCAACGAACAGGAATGGAGAATTTAATTTAATTTTTACATGCGTTATTTTCTATTGTTGATTGTTATCTTTTTTTAAGAGTACGTTAATTATAAAGACCCGAGAGAGCCTGTCAACATCGTGATATATTCTGTTCGCATACTCGTCCGTCTATAGACTTGTGGCTAAGTACACGTATAATATTAGCAGATATGCACCTACATACACAAGCTATGCCCAAAACGTAAATTTACCACAAAATAAACATTCAATAACCGCAAATTGTTTCCAGAGTTTGTTTACAGAGTACTTACTAAATGCCATGAATAATTTAAAGTCAGTTCATTACGCTTATTCCATTACTTTATTGCAAAAATAAACCAATTAAAACTAATTAAAACCATGTTGATTTATTGACGTTTCCTATTACTCTATATAGTTTCCCCTGAGATTAAACTGATTTATGACAAAGATAAAACTTTTGATAGTGTCTAAATCTAAACCCAATTGTTGGTAAATCGTTTTAAAAGTTAATTATACCCACATGAGTTGAGTCTGTTCTATATTAGTTATGTTCTTATTCATGCAATTATAATATATTTTATACAGTTATAAATGTTGTACATTTATTGTAATGTTATTTGAAGGTTTTTTTTTTGAAATCTTTTTAACAAATCTACCTACAAAACTCTTTTGTTCCTTTTTCGGGCAAGCTACCGATATTCAACTTATCACTCTAAAATATATTTTCACTGTATATTTGTTATTGTTTTATTAATATCAACTGGAAATAAACATTTATTTTAAATTAGAAAGAATATTAAGAAAAACATTAACTTTTTTTGCATTAAACGATGACGCAATAATCCTTTTCATATGATATTGTGCTTTCGTAGTAATGCAATAATATGAGTAGATTCGGTAAAAAATCATCACATATGCTTATTTCATGATATTAAAATAACGGTTTTTTGTATAAAACCAGTGAAATCGTCTAACACACTACCGTCTTACACTCTTGCTATGTCTAAGTACACGGCATGGACATTCATATATTTCAAAACGAAGAAAACAGAATTGTTTCCGATCATTTGTCATCATTTAGTGATTAAAGATATCATTAACGCTACGGTTCTTGATCGGCAATAGGACGCCAAATTTTGGATCAGCGTGGGAGGCTTTGCTCTTATCCTGGTCCGATCTCGCATCATTTACTATTTTCACTATGGGAGGGATTGTACCAGGTTAACACCCCCTGAGTTAACTTGTTTAGAAAGTCATCGTGAATACGTTTTGACAGAACCAACCCCAGGTATCTGATATCATCATTAACTGTTGTAAGAGGGGAGGGAGAATTCTTACCCTTACCACTTGGCCAATTAACTAAAATAGATACTACTGGTTTTAAGTTTATAAATACGAACAAATCTAGATTTAACGAATCAAACAATTTATTCATTTTCCAGTGACACTTCGTATTAAATCTGTTTTAATGCGTTAGAATTTGTTTAGGTCTTTTCCTGTACAGTATGTTATATTAAAATATAATGTGTCTATAATTGTAAACTTGGGATAACATTTAAACCATAATTATTTCAGTATTCTATGGCAGCGCACGTCTAAGCTCACACAAAACTTAGTTACATTATTTTATTGTGCTTACATTCGAATTTACCTTCGGTATATAATGTTTTCAATGAGGGACTAATCCAACTTTATTAAATTTTTAATTCAATTCAATATTAGATAACATTTCCTATACATATTTTCTTTAATTTGTTGAAACACTTTATATAAAAGGGATATATACGTCTCAATCACTTAAATCAAACACATAATAACTAAATAAAATAATTAGGTAAAAATTCATGAATAATTTATTCAGATAAAGGCAACATGTAAAACCATTCTATCACAAAAACATTACAGTAAAGAAAAGCCCATACAGTAAAGGAACGGTCAGCATGAAGAATGACTCCGGTAACGACCGTTATCTCTCGGCCACCTAACCCTTCATCCCTCACAATAATATTACCTGTTGATGGTGGCAAGATTTAACCCTGCCTGCCTTAGGAACATTTGTCAAGACAACGCCCTTTCCATGCATGAGAATAAATGGTTCATTTCTATCCATGGAATCTGAGAGAATGTTGGTAAAGCATATATTTCAAGGATATATATTTGAAGTAAAAAACTTGTAATTTCTTATATGTTGTTTAGCTATTACAATATACTATTATATGATTGGCGAAATTGTCTGTCTGTATTCCGACTGATATCTCAAGAACTACTTATAAGAGCCTATAACTCTTGGATGAAGGTATAATTCTTTAAGGTTTATAAGATGATTTAAACTTATTCGATCAGCCTATTTTTCATTGCAATACAACAAACAAAGCAAACTAAAACTAAAATATAAGTCCGTTAAGATTATCAGTTCTTAAAATTAATTCAGTATATTTTTATTAATTTCCGAAAGTTTTAATGGTAATTATATAAATGTATACGTAAGTAAAAGTTTTATTATTAAATCACCTTATTATTAAATCAAAAATTCCAAATGACGTGTGAAAAAAAATAGAAGGCAATCTTATTGCCTTATCTAAAATTTATTAGAATAACAGAAAATTAGGTTTTATATTAATGTATTGCAACTTGAGCAAGTAATAAATAGCAATAATAGTTTGTTTGCCTGAACCTATTGAATAATTTTAATTTTTATGTAATAAATTGTGAACTCGATGTAAGCGAACTTAAATTTTTTTAATAAGTTACTTATTCTAAGAAATCTCGAGGAGTAATCTAACCGTAACGTCATAATAATATTTCAGTAAGAATATTGTGAAAGAATTTAAAAGTGAAACATACAAAACCATCGGTAGCCACTCTCCTCTGTTTATGGTTCAGTAACTTTTAATAATATAAGCATGACGATATTGTATTCTCTCTCTCAGAAAAAATTAATATTACATTCAATAAAGGCTAGTCTTATTAAATCCAAAACCTTACTTTTAGGATGTGGCTGAATTGGTTGCTTTCTAATTACTTTCACATGCTTACTAAAGTTCATTAATTAGTAATTTTATCTAACAACATTATATAATCACCAATATCTTGTCTCTATGAAGACTTTGATTATAGAGTTTCAGTTACTGATTACATGGGGAAAGGCTTTGATTACATTGTAATAAAGCTACAATACAATTTTTATGTTTCCAAATAGTAATTATAAATTCTTAGAAAAATTAATAATTATTATACAGGTAGATAATTAAATGTGTATATCGCTATTTCAGGTAAATACAAACTGAGACATAACTGAAAGTACATTGCAATACGGACACTAAATGTCTTAATATAACAAAAATTTTGTTACGTATGCTTTTTTACAAAACCGAATAATTTAGAAAAATCATTTTAAGAATATTAAAATTTTTCTTAGCGCCAGGAATACGAGCAGAATCAGAGCAAAAAAATTTTAATTAACAGATAACGATAGGAATTATAGGAATTGGTGGTATTCTAGCAATAGGTAACACACCTGACCGAAAAAAGCAGCCCTAGAAGCTCTGGTAGTCGTGTTACCAACGAGTTTTAGATCCGTACGAAGGCATCACACGTGACAAAAATACCATTTAAGTTCCATAAACATTTACATCTAAATTGTTTTGTGTTGACAAAAGGAATTACGTACATATTAAAACGACTAAACTGTGATTCTAGCGACGCATCATTAGTATAAAAACAGTATAATGTATCACATAAATGCTGATCTCTATTATTGGGTGTAGCAGAATAATTTTATATGATAATTAGTTCCCGTTTCCAAACAATGTACTCGTGTAGAGCTAAACGATGTATATGACGTCACGTCCCGCTGATTGGTTGTCACAATCACGTGATACGTTCACACTCAAAATGTGTCCTTGTTCTATTGAAGTGACATAAAATAATAATCTTTTTTTACTTTTTTCAAAATATCAAAAATGTATTAAGGACATAATATCATCTAAGTGCTTTAAATCTTTTTATTACAAAATGACGGGTTTTAACGTGTTTTAAAGCTTGTTAAAATACAGGAAGTATACCTAATATTGAGTTTATTTTGAGATCAAAGAATGTAGTAAATAAAATATCCCTTACGGCTCAGGCAGAAAGAGATAAATTTCACATTAGGCCGTCATCTTTAAATGTTCGGCCGAAGATAAACTATTTGATTAGATAGTTAACTCACACAACTTTGATGCAAAAAACAACCCTCTATTTTGGTATATTAATATAATTATAACAATTACTTTCATTCTGTAACTCCATAATCTTGAAACATTGAAACCTTTTTTATCAAAACTGTTATAAGCACATATATTTTGTGTACACACGTAAAATTGATTAAATTACAGTAATAAAACTTATTTCTGTAAACATGCTCAATTAAAATAGTTCAATTTCATACTTTTGTGCCTAAGCGATCACCATCGTGAAACCCTTAAAATATGCAAGTATGAATATGCAAGAATAAGGCAATTGTTATTTTTTTTTATATTGTGAAAAAACCCAATATAAAGATTTTGCCCGCATGTTAATGACAGCTAATTTGAAACGTGTTATTTATTTATTTATTTATTTAACTTCCAACGGTCAAAAGACCAATTTACAACGGGTTACAGTTTTACATAGTTTCTCAAGATGACTAGTACTTATAAACACAGAGGGCCAAGCCAAACATGCAATTGGACTTTAAAACTAATTGGTGCTTAAGCCCTAGCTCAAGCACCAAGCCAAACATGCAGGGAACAATACAGCCAACACTATGCAACAATAACAATAATAAAGCTATATGATTTACAATAAATATAACTATATATTAGTGTTATTGGTTAAGACTTGCTAACAATCTTTTACAAGATAAATATAAATATTTTCTCTGTACCAAGTAATGTCAGAATGGATTATTCTTGTTTATGTATTTGATTTTGTGTGTGGATCTCTTGGCACGAACATTCTGTGTGGAATATCTTTTTTGTATTTTTGAACTCTCAGTAGTTCAATTGTCATATTGTTACTATTTAAGAATGTTATTGTTGTTATATAGATTTTAATACGGTTCTGTTTTAAAATCCGTTTTAATTTAACTTTTAAACTGTCGGTTATATTATGTATTTATTTTACATTTAATTGATTTGTTATTATGTTAAAATGTTTTATAGTTTTAAAAAGCAATTTAAGTCAATTAGATAAACTTTTTGTTGTTTTCAGACACTGCTTCAATAATGGCACTTTTTTCATAATGATTAAATTTTCCATTCTTCGATGCATGATTCAACGCCATTTTGTGTCATTTATTAATATGCATTATTTATTTACCTAGTTATTCATGTAATATAAGTTATGAATATTTATATGAATTAATTTAATTATAGTACTAGGCTAATGAGCCGCATTAAGATTATTACAATCAATTATACCAAATAAAAATATTGAATTTAAATTCATGCTAAAAACTTCCACTAAGTAAACGTACCATACCACCAAGTGCTCTCTTAATTTCAGTTTGAATTCTGATTAGTCCTGTGTGTACTGTAGGCACTCAGGAATGCTCAATAAATACCTGCCGTCATTAAGAGGCACACTTGCAGCAAAATTCAACTGATGCGGTGTCTGTCGGAGGTTCACACGTGATCGGGTGTTGTGTCCGCGTATCCATCAATAACCGATACACTATACAATTTTACAAACACAACAGTTTAGAAAATGTAAAGTGGCAATATTATTGCAAATTTAAGCCTAAAATTGCATTTCTACAATATTTTACCATTTGGTACTATAATTTTCAAAAAGTCATCGAACTGTAACATTTAGCCCCACATAAGCCTTCCTTTCATTTCATTTCAACGCTATAATGTGTTCCGATAGTGGAATTCTCACCCCTTAGTCAATCTACCTGCTCCAAGACCAATATTAAACTGATCATGCACCACTGTACGAGAATACATCGTAGTCTCGTTTAAATTCTTTGTTGTGTTAAAAATTGTCTTGAGATTTTGGCAGTTCTTAGTTCTAAAAGAGTACGGCCTTGCGTAAGTACCTTGAGTAACCACATGAAGTACTTGAAAATATGTAGCTTAAATAGAAATTATATTCGATATTGTTACATATAAAAACGATTTTTCCGTAATTAATGATAGTATAGAAAGGTAAAATAATGTCATTTTATAATTTATGTTAAGTTTGCGTAACACTTTAACACTTTTTAAACTTAATAAATAAAAAATAAATAATTACTTGGTTTTAAATTATTTATTTTTTTAATTAACTTAACCTTATTTTGTACCTGAAGATGAAATCACTGATTTCGAAATGTACATCGTAACAAAAATAAAAGTTTAAAAAGTGTTAAAGGTTTATTCATATTATGTTATTTATATGTATAAAACACTTTTCGAGGCTACATCTCTAACATAATTTTATTTTTTAGTCTCTTATTTGAACAAATAAAGTGAAAGAAAGGATGAAGGAACCCTTTATTTGCCTCTTTTAAAATAAAATGATTTCAATGTTTATAACAGATCAAATAGAGTATTGCATAAAATGGTTTAAACCTTTAAATTCAGAGTAATATGGCATAAACAGTACGAAGCTTAGCTGACAATGACTGCAAACCTAATAGGCTTATTTCATTAAAGGTTTTAACGGGTTTTAAAATTTGTCAAACGTCAAAGTGTCATTAATTGTACAACCTAATAATTCGTCAAACCAACGTTCTATTCATACTCGTTATAACTAATACGGAACTGCAATTAATTTTAATTACTTGCCAGAAGTACCTGTTATAATAAATATTATTTTCCAATTTTCCATTCTGATTCTAGGTTGAAAGGTTTCACATTGTCTAGGTCAGCTGAGAGTTTTTTTGGTCATGGTAATTCAGATTTTGTAAAACTACTTCAAAATTCTAAAACAGTAATGAGGAAGACGTTTCTTTAGAGGCTCGGCAATGTGCTAACTGCGTGTCCACTGTAAGGCGCTCTGCCTTTGAAGCTAAATCTCCGAGGTGCTAGTTACTTGGTCTAGGAGGATCACCCTGACGACTTCTGTGTTGAAGTTGTGCTACTAGGGAGTAATCGTTGGTGGCAGAAGTGAAGTTCATAACACGTTTTTTTAGACTAAAAACGTTTCCTATACAATTCCTTTTAAGCTTTTCCTTACTTAACGCTCAGTACCTTACCCAGCAGGGATCACTTCTAGCTGGTCTATACTTTCCAGTTAAACCTACATTGGGCACAGCAAAAACCAATGTGTCACTTAAATCTGGACAATCATAGATTTCCAGGATTGGAAAATCACTAATAACAAATGTCGAAATTCTGGATCGTAAGGGTAATTCGATAGGTCTAGTGTACTGCAGGAGAGGACTGTTGAAATTGGAGGGGTTTTTTCTTTAAAAGTCAAACGATCTTGCCAGGATAGATATAAGGGTTTGCCAGCCCTGGCAATTTTTGACTGGTTGAGGCTGGCTCAGAGCTGGTTCGCGGGGATATGACTTGAGATTATCACCCTAAATTCTTCCTCATGGATATCAATAGGAAACGATCCCTACCTCTAACTACCTATCCAGAATATCCTGTCACTCGGGAAGCAGTCCAAAGCTCCTTGTAGGACTAGGTGGAATCTTTAAGCTACTTTTCCTAAAAGAATAAAAAACCCTGTAAAATGACATGTAACATCATATATACGAGAACGTCGCATAATTTCAATAACCGATAAATAAAAATAAGTAAGTGCTCCGCTAGACTTCGTACCCGTTCTAACTTTTTGGGTGAGTGTGCTACCACTACACCATAAAGCCCTTACTTTTTACGATTCAATTATTTTGTATTTGGCCGTATCTGTCACATATGTGTTGAAATAAAACACACACACACACACACACACACACACACACACACACACACACACACGTGTGTGTGTGCGCACATGTGTGTATGTGCGCGTGAGTGTGATATTGTGATCTTAAAAATTAACTTAATTTATAGGTTGAGCTGAAAAATTCACTGTACAGAACTAAAGCAGCATTTGAGAGACTTTGTTTCATTTGATTAAATCCTTTTATACAAACTGAAATCGCTTAACGTGTAATTGTCAAAAAAATTGCAATGAGGAGTCTAAATTTAGCATCCCCGATTGGAGCATTTATATAATTACAAGACCTTTGACATTTGTTTAAATATACCAAACTCAGAGACTTGTAAATAACGTGACGCAAGAGAATGAAGCAAAAACATTTAAATCTGTCACAGCGAAATGGCTTGTGATATTCGTAGTCCCTGTGGGCGGTAATATCAGCATTTTATAACTGTCTTCGTCCCACCGCCAGCGTAATAGCGAGCCATTCAAACCATAACAACACTACATTTTAACGTTCAAAATTAAAACTGGTGATAAACCCACATTGTACTAGTATAGTGCATCAGTCATGGATCTAGTAATCGGGTTAACAAATCACCTCAAATTTGGTTTGGGATAGCATTATGTTGTGAAATAATTATACAAACTTTTATAAATAAAAGCGATAAAAAGTTGTTAATTAATTCTGGTACAGTTGATGGGGGGTTTCTATTTAACGAATATATCCATCAGATAGCGATGGATATATTCATAATCCATCAGATGTAATTAAAAAAGTATATGTTCCTTTATACGTGAAAAAAACCAACTATTTGTAATGTGTAAATATATTAAATTAATAACTGTGAAGTTATACGTAGAATGTATCTTGACCAATAAAACAAATTGTATCTTTGGTAGTAGCTAAGACAGAAATAACAATATTTTCAGGTTAAAAACTCTACTATACCTTAAAAAATTGCATCAATTGGAGGTTTCAATATAATCCTTCCTGAGGCATTGAGATAGGAAATGGTACATATATACGTCTGTACGAATTATATGTCAAGATTTGTTTACAGTATGACATCCGTTTGTAGACGCAAAAAAGGATAAAAATCCACTCTGCAGTTGCAAGATAAGGTCTTATTTATATTTCTATATCGCAGTGTGATTAAAAAGCTTATATTATATATTTACAGCTGGAAGTAGTGAAATAGGATATGTTACAGTCGATGTCACCTCAATCGTTTTACATTCCTGAATGATTCTACTGACATATTACAAACAATACAACACATAAATTTACAATTTACATAATCAAAAGAGTACTTTTAAAAAGAGTATATATTTCATCTTACTCATGACTATTATGTATACAATTTATAACTAACAGCTTGCATCTTGTATTACTTTCTAAAGCAAAGTCAACTCACAGTTTGAACTACTCATTTTACTCATAGTGTTACAAACAATGTACTCCAGTTTCACAATATCAGAATAATTGTTTTATACCGGAAATATATTTCTAGATTATTACAATATATTATATTCATAATTCAAAATTCTGTATAATATATACACACATATATTATACACGGGCTTTTTGGATTTTTAAATTATGAGCATAATATTTTGTAATAATCTAATTATTACGTTTTTATATATTATATATACTTGTGTCCCTATCTTAGTTACATTATACTTGAAATTTTGGTAATAAATGCCTTTACGCGTACAGATACATAAATGCCTAATAAGTACTTTTTTCTCTTAAACAACTTGTTTATTATAAGACATTATTGACAGGATATGCACGTGATTAGCTCTACAAACACTTGTATATCTCACCCAGAGATGTAGACTAAGATATCTTCTTTTTTTAGAAAATTGTCTGTTTACTAAAGTGATATATTGAGTGAAACGTGAATACATGTTGATGCCTGTGAGACGAGGATTGGATATTTTTGCCCATGTCAAAACCACAATCACACAAAGTACATTTAGACTGACACGGTAAATGAAAGGCTTGACAGGATAAACAATTGTGTTGTTTAGACTAGGTAAATCCCTCCGATGAACTGTGTATTGTTTGTGGACACGAATGCAATGAATCTCCACAGAAATGACAGACAGCCACCACTGGTGCGATCGTTATTGGATTGAAACCCTTGAAAGAAAAATTGTATTATTAATTTATACTGGATCAATTAATACTTTACCTATGTTTACATTGTAATCTACAAAAAGGTTATGTTCAAATAAGCAAAACACAGATAAAACATTTGCACAAACTTGTTATTAGTCATGGTCTATTTTCTTGGTTTTGTATTTTCACGGTCCTCTGCCAAAATGTGAAAATAATAAATTAACAAAACAATAAAACAGCTTCCTGAAAAATAAATAAGTTATGAAACATCAATTTTGTCTATTTATTGATACTTAATAAGCGGAATTAAACAGATTCTCCTAGTTTATATTAATTATATAGTACTTTATTAGTTTTAGTTAGCATGATGGAAGTGTGATGAAGATAACTTTTTAAAGATAAATACATATATTGAAATTTTAAAATGTTTAAAAATCTACTACCCTTCAAAGGTGCAGACAATTTTTTTGTTTTTAGATAATACTAATTAATTAAATTTGTTTTTACTTGTAATGAGAATAAACTACGCAAGAGTTACTTTTGTAGCCAGAATATATTTTCTGACGAAAACACAGCCAGAACTAATTTTTAAAATTTTGCTACAGAATTGCTAAAATACAAAAGACCCACTCGAGGACAGTCGGCCAGACCAATACCTGAGTGGAGCAAAGAATGCCGTTTAGGGCGTGGCCTGAACACCCTGGCTCTTACCCTCATCCAGCGATCATATAAGACCAATAGATGGAGCAGTGGGGTTGCCCATTGAAGTCGACTCAGGCGCGCGATGCTACAACAATGGCGGTGACCTTGGGATGATTCACCCTAGTGGCGAGCGCTCAGACTGTGTTCGCTGCTTTCTGGCAAGTTTTAGAACATGAGAAGGAAGATGAAGATCTCGACTATTTCTATGATATTGTAGGAAACACTTCAAATGTAACGACGCATATTGTGGAGTACCTTTCTAGTTTTATAGTAAGAACGTTAAGAAATAAAATAGCCTGTAGCGGGTGCCTAATGAGGAAACGCAATACCGCAACAGTTTGATAAGTTGTAAAAACCGAGGAGGACTTTTACAACCTTCTGAAGGTGTTGTGAAACTTTGTTTGTTATGTGAAACAGAAGTAAAGTTGCGTATTAATAAAGGCGACGTGACAACTGTGAAAAAACTAGAGGACAGAATAGTAAATTCAGTGTTACGATAGTGTATCGGTGTAAATCTGTTCCCAGGAGGGCATTGTTTTGAACAAGATCCTGGGGTAAATCACCTTATATTAGTTAAAAAAGCTATTTGTAAACAATACTTCAAAGTGCGACTACATCACCACTGCAAAAATGTCAGTGCCTCATTACACAAAAGCAGAATACGCAGTCATTTATTAAAAACTGTAACATTATTAGGACAGTAGAGATGTACGTTTTATTGTAAGATTTGGATATTTATGTTTCTACTTTTCATATTGTAATTTCCATTATATTAAAAACATTATTTATGAACATAATAAGTCTATGGCTAGTGGTTTACTTTATTGTACCTTATATTGCCTCAAGTTTAGTTAATATTTAATTGCACTAAAAGACAGTTTCTATTTAAATGAAATGATAAGCGAATGCCTCATAAATAGGGTTTAAAAATGTTTTAACATATTAAAAATAATTAATTACATTTAAATGAATTTTAAATTAACGATATGTTGAGTTTTAATTTAAAAGCCGAGAGCGGCCTGGAGTGTAGGCGATCTGTTTTAGGTCGGGCGATGCGGTTCAAGGTTTTCGCCTATATTCTGCCGATAATATCAGGAAAACGACTTGTCTTAGAAAAAAAAGTTTAGAATGAAAAAAATAAGTCAACTCTTTATCTCAAACTTTCCCACTTATAAAACTTGCCTGTCCAAAAAACAAAAAAATTCCTCACAGACCGACTTTTTTCATGTTACTATTTCAAACGTGTATAAAGTTTTTTTGCTCATTAAAATTATATAGAGATCAAAAACTGGTAATTTGAGTTGCGCCATTGGAATTTGTGTTTTATGAGATATACGTAAACCAAATTTTGAACATTTTGGCTTAATCCTAACTGGGCTAGGTGGCGATTTATTTATGCGCGCGCACTGCAATTTTTAAGCTTCTCTGGACGGCGTTTGGCGTTTCTAGATGCTCTCAAGATGGCCGCCACTGGCTTCAACACAAGTAATGTTGTAGGAATAGGAGTGCTCCATCTATTGGTCTTATGTGATCGCTGCCCTCATCAAACCAGAGATAGGCAGCGATGCCAAATTGTTCTGCTGCTGAACAGACACATAGATTGGCTTATTGAGGTTCTCAATCTTTAACCTCGGCGCCTTTAAAAAAAATATGAGAGCTGCTTTTAATCAGATGCTATATTAACAAGTAGCATTCAAAGACCAACGTTTTAGAAAAACTACCTAAATTTGTATACACCTTTTTTGTTTTTGCCTTGCCTGTGACATGCGACTGCACATCGTTATAGAGTTGCGTTGATTGACCATAAATATTATTGTCTGTTAGACGTCTAGTTTGGTTTTTCTGTGTTTTTGGTTTTTTTATATTTGCTACACAGTTATTTTAGCCACGACAATGAACATTTTCATGTATAGTTTTAAAAACAAAGTTAATCTTCCAAAAGATGTAATATTACCATTCAAATAGTCCGATTACGACTGGTTTCATATGCGTTATTGTAAATTAAATGTGTTTAGGGAGTTACAAGAATATTGTTTTTAAATTTCTTTATTTGATTCCACTGATAATACTTGATTCAAGGATTTCTCATTATCCTCAAGTGAGTGGCAGAACTAAATTGTTTCTGCCAGGACAATCAGGAGATACAACTACTCAGCTACTGCTACTGTATTGTGTACCGTATGACGATAACACATGGGGGTGGTGACTTCTGGGGTCGTAGTATTAAATACTCGAATTGCACAGTTTACTTATAAGTTCAGTTTAATTATGAATACTTACAAGCACCACTTTTAGATGGTAAAGGAAAAGTATGTAATGCCACGTTGCTGCCAATTAGAATATAAGAACTAAAAATGTATATCTTCTAGGTGGGTCTAAAATATCCAATGCTCTCTGAAATTATGCCTACGATGTTTTACTTTATAAGACATTAAGATTTTACTTCCCTTCGCAATGTGTAGACTCACAACCCGGGTGTCGGCGTCTTCAAGAGTACGTTACTTTACTATTTACAACTTTACTTCACGTTACATTCATTTTTATACGTTTGGGATCAAAGGGCTAATTTAATAATACGAAAAGATAAATTTTACTTACGGACAAAGCGCGCGAGGTCTGATCGGTCATGCAGTTGGGCTGCTACAAAGGGTTAGAAGAAAATATTCGTACGCGTGCCAATTAGGTAGTTAATCCGCCCAATAATGTATTTCCGGAACATTGGATGTAAAATAATATTATATTGTACTGGCTGACTAGGTTGCGAAATCTACATTATATGAAATTTAATTAACTAATTTACGGTACAATTGTTAAATAAAAATACTTTTGTTGGTATTAATAATAACAATGGTTTGCGTTGTTTCTCAACACATACATATAATGTGTAATGTTATTTGTACCATGTGATTATATGTGGAATAGATTATATAATTGCCTAATCATCCGGATTATAATAATTATACACATACTTGGATTTTAATTGTAATTTATAGTTGTAATCTGTTCTTGGATAAACCTGCACAATAAAGAACTATTGTAAAATTTAAATTAATTTTATACAATTAATCAACTATAAAATAAAGTCGAGGGTTCAGATAACAGTTAGGGTAAGGTTTTTATGCTGGTTAGAAAAATATTTTGTTCAATAGTATAGAAGTGTATAAATATTTGGTATAATATTAATTACTTACACAAATATTTGTGTATTCTCATTACATTCAATTCTAGGTAAAACTAGAAAATCGTTCCCTTTTATTCACTATGTTTTAAAATACTGATATTTAAAAATGTAATGCCTTTGCTTAAGATTTATTTACAATGTAGTGTTATAAAAAATTATATTATATCTTTTCAGTCTTTCCTTAAGAAACTAAAAAATGGCATTTTAAGGTAACTTTTTAAAAAATATTAAAGTTTTCAAAACTTTTGAAACATCTGAGCATTTGTAATTGTAGAGAGCATATTAGTCCAGCTATTTGATTTTTGAAAAACTATAGTATAACATTTAAAAATTACGGTTTTTTTATGGAACACATCAAAAAGCAATAAATAAAAAAGTTTATTAGCTTTGTAACGTAATTATATTATATATTTGTAATCTAAAATTTGTGCATATACGAAACTGAATATTACTGTGTAATTTTATGTTGGTGAGGATAAACACGCAAAATTTGTAAATTAAAACTTTACATAAGAAACCTTTTATAAAATTTCGCATTTATACTGCAGATGCAGCATTATTAAAAAAAATTCAGATTTTTCACAACATATAACTTGAAATAGACGTCAGTTAGCCTCTACTATAATTACACGTTAGAAACCAAAAAAGTGTTCAGTGTTTTCCAAACACTGGCACAATTTTCATTTTTGCTTATAAAATATTTTCCAAGCTATTAAAAAAATTAGATATATAAAAATAATTTAACTTGTAAACCTTTAATTTAATCTAGGATATCAGATATGATGTAGTAAAAAATTATATTTATTAAATCTAAAATTAAATAATAAATCTATGCTACATATGTAATTGATCCCAAACTCAAACTCATGAGGAAGTGGTTAAACAATATCTGTACTAGTAAGTAAATATGCTGTCCTAAACAATTTAGAGAATGCAAGATGTGGTAGAGTGAAGTTTCAATTAGAGGACAATATAAACGAAACAATACACAATTAGCAAACTGTATCGTTCTAGTTAATGTACATTTTGTGCGAGTTGTTGTTTTGCCCTTTCCAGCAATAGAATTGACACTTTTTTAGAGGTATATTATTTATCGTCTTGTAACTGAAATAGAGATATATTGAGATATTATTTCAAACTGACACATACTTTTAACTACATGTAGCATTTAACTACATTAACGCTACGAATATAGTATAGTTTCAATCGGTTTTAAGTAAGTAGAGAGCCTTTCAATTACAATCTTAGGATACGAATCCAATTCTTACTAAATACATTTTTTAGAAACATAAAGTTATCTCAAATTAATCTTTCCGTTTGTTATGCATTCACAAAAGATTTACCCATTAAGTTATATTAAAGTTACTTACGTGAAAATGTAAGTATACAAATATAATTTTCTAGATTTAAAAAAAATCATAAAACTGAGATTTATATAAGGTTACAAAATGTTAGTGACGGGACTGATATTTTCGTCACTTAGTCAAAGGCTAATTAGCAGAACAGAGTTTCACATTTTAACAGATCGCTCAATCAACAAGAGAACACACACCACACACACACACACACACACACACACACACATACACACACATACACACACATATATATATATATATATATATATATATATATATATATATATATATACATTAGACATTACATACGTATATACTGTACGTATTGTTGTATATATATTGGATACCATGTTTATATATATATATATATATATAAAACTATAAACGATACAGAAAATTATTTAGCAATAATAATAATACCAATATTTTTGCAAACCTAAACGACTTTTAAAACACTTAATACTTAGTGGGAGGAATTGCAAGGCCAAGCTTTGTAGACAATAATTTTATTGAGTTTCCTGTTAAAACGTGTTAAGTTGCAAATAAACCTTTAATGCATTTGTTATCGAGGTCGACTCGCTGTTATGTTAACAAAATGGATGAGATGTAGTATCATAAATATGAAGAAACGAACCTTAATATTTACGACATGGTCGGTTGGAGGTGTAAAGTGCTACACCTAAAACCTCTAGGGGGCGACAAAACTTTCACTCCTGGACAATGGCTCAGAGCCACTTCCAAGTAGGCATCTCCATCCTGCACTATACTGGCATTGCTTCATCCCCATTGGAAGTTAATCAATTTATATACTCTAAGTTAACCGGCTTGAGACATAGTTAATTAAACCCTTAAATGTAATCTTTAGTTGTTTCGTAAAAACACATCATAATACATACATAGTCTCCCTTCATAATGTAGTAGACATACCATGGAGTTGAGCAAGATAACAATCTCCGGCCTACGAGTTTCAAGTTACACACTTTATAAGACATACAAGATTTCGTTTTCATTATTTTTTGAACATAATTTGTTATTGCGATTTAATATTTAAATAAATTTATTTTTATGTTGAAAATTTTATAATTATAAAATACAATAAAATATATTGTTGCAAAAGTAGATAAAATTAAATACACAACTCGAGAGCATGCAAGAAAACAGTACAAGAATATATTTATAATACTTTTAAAATCAATATAAAAATGATATAATGATAAGTTTAAAAATATGAGTATATATTTCTTTCGTGCGTTTTGTTCTTTTTGTCGAATTCATTGTATTGATGTTAGAACATTGTATCACTGACAACTTATCTGTCTAGGTAATAACATGCTCTCTCAATAACAAGGTTTACACTCGCAGCTTCGAGATTACAATATTTAGTGAGTGCTTCTTAGCCTATGATAAAAAGTACTCTTGAAACTCTGTTTCTCTAAAAGGTTTTTAATGATATAAAACTCCCTGTACCACATTGTACGTACAGTGTCTGTACACACCGCATCACAAGTGGATTTGTAAGTATGAGAGTTTCGAGAACTGCTACGCTTGCGTATGGTGGTAGACAACATCCTGGCCCGGAGAATGACTCATTGAACATTGCTAATTATTTTCATATATTTACTTAGACAGTATAGAGGTAGTATAGGTGGAGTTTTAAACCAAACTTTAACCTTCTGACTAAGTCATTTGAAATTTATCGCACATAAAGACAGACAAACAACTGCCCAATAAGTTGTTAATTAAACTCTACATTGATAATTTTGAATATGAATGAATATGTTCTAAGAGCACAACCCTAAGTTTTACAATCGTTTGTAAATGACTGTAACATTTCCTGATACAGCTCTTACAAATACAAATAAAAACCGAACAGTCCCAAAAAAACCAGGCAAATAATAAACTGTCCTATCCATTGACAGACAAATAATAATGTTAAATTGGTAGAAGGTATTCCCTTTGTTTTAAGAGAACTATGTCGTGAAAAAGAGCTATGCTGTAAATTATAATAGTAAATCAGTGTGTATTAGAGAACTGTTATCAAGTTGTGAGCAATGTTTAAAACTTTTGAGGACATCTTCACATAGTTAGTTTACAGTCGATAATACATTGTAACTTAGCAGAAAGACAAGAAAGTGAGTTAAATGAAGCCACACAATTTCATGTTTGTAATAGCTAAGAAACATAACTGTGGACAAATGTATGTTACTTTACCTTGGCATCAGTTCCAAATTTCGCATTTTTAGAACTGTCACTACACGTTTTGGGACGAAATTCTCATTGGCAGCCATATAAAAACACGTAGGTCAAATGACGTAAAAACACACAATAATACGAGTACATACAATTCAACAAATAAAACATACGACAAAAAATATTTTAAGCAACACATACATGGTAGGCCTACCGAACACGCACAACAGAGTCAGGAACCGGCCGAAGTATCTGTGCTGCATATAGTGAAAATTCTAACAAAGCGAATTATGAAACTATTGACACGGAAAATTACAACATATTTGTTGAGAAACACGTTCCTTCCATCCCATTTTAATCAGCAATCCCATGTAACGTAACGCGATACAAATGTCCTTTACCGTTGACCTTTTGTGAAAATATTATTGAAGGTTAAGGTCCTAAGTTTAAACTTTTATAAAAAAAAAAAAAAAACAGCCAATATAAGAATGTAAATTCATCAAATATACTCTCGTTACTTAAATGTTTTATGATTTGCGCCCACCATATACATTGTTTACTAATTTTTTTATTAAAGTTTGTCTCTTTGCCAATATGAATATTCTAGACTCCCTATTGGCCAATGCTTACAATTTTCAAAACCAATTTAATCCTAGTTCAGACGAACACTAATTTAAACCCTACAAGTCAGCTCGCTCGACAATTACCGTGATTGCAGACACACGGAAATCGAATTCTGCCAATCGATAATTGGTATGTTACGCTTCGTTAACGCTCAGTGAATTACTAGTTATTGTTAAATAATTTTAAATTTGTTCATTAAGCATATATACACCTTAATATTGCAATAAACGTAAACATATTGTGTCATCATTTTTTTACTATAGATTAAAAACCTCAAAATTTAAGTGCAAAAATGCCATTATATTACAATAAGAACCATACAGATATCATTGAAATCGATAACATAAGTTTCAAGAGTACAGATCAATTGACCAAGTTTTAAGATAGAGTGACGAGACATATTTTACATACTACTAAAATTTATCATAACATGTAAATTAAAAATACTGAGAAATATATAATATTACTTAATAAAGGTGTGGTGACTAAATACCACTGTATGTTAGATGTCTATTGAACTCATGTTATAGTAAGTGGAGTGATGTCTGGGAATAGACAAATCGATCTACCCTGTGGTAAACAGTCCTCAGAGACTACCGCCGGACGGTCGCTGTTGTTACATGTGTTGCAACACGGCAACAGCAAAATAACAAACAACACTCAGGAATTTGAAAGTTAAGAGTAGTACTTCTTACTTACATAATACTCTCTTAATAATGTTCAGAAATTCTCCCTAAACGATATTTTGTTGATTACATAAAATAACAAAAAAATATAATTTTATTACATAATTAAAAAGAAGTAATGTAATATATGTGTCTAAAAAGGAAAGAAAACTGTAGAAAATGTGTTTTATAACAGAATAATAATTGGGTTTGAGTAATAGTAACAGTAATTTCCCAAATGGATTTTATAAAAATTTATATAGCTATTTTGTAATGGCTCATACATAGAAATATTAGGGATATGTAACCAATCTTTCAGCTACAACGTATCTCAAATATGATGAATGTGTATTGAATGTTGTCATAAATGCCGAGAGAGTTATTCATAATGCTCTAATCTCTAATTGAGCATCTCTAAAAGATAGATTTTTCTATATCGGACTGAATAGACTCAAACATTTTCCAAATGCAGCTCTCTTGTACAATTCCGCTGTACCGTCCACCTGCTTACTATTTATGAAGCAGGGGACCAGATAGGGACAGAGATATACAGTAGCGAACACCAGAAAGAACAGAAGGAACGTGACTTTGGAACAGCCAATGAGGACTGAGAGATGTTACCAAACATGTTTCTCGCTGTAACCGTAGTTATCCATGCAGGTTCAAATAGTGGCCGCCAAACGCACTCTTTCGTGTCCCTACTGTATTTTGAAAGTCACAGTGAAGGTGATTCATGCTCTTTCCCGAACTAGTGCGGGTTATCAGAGGCTAATGCTCGATAGTCCCTGGCATTCCCCGCTAGTTACACTGTGCTACATACACAGAGTGTATGAACGTGATCATGACAAAGTGTGTTTCGTTACAAATAGTGAGTATTCTGAATACGCACTAAATACACAAAGTTAGGAGAAGTAGGGAGTTTTCATATTACAATAAAACGTCGTAAATGCCAGTTGTGGTCGACAATAAAATTTTCTAAGTTTGCTTTCCCCACCCAGTACGCACTTCTGATCATACCTGTAAATTAAAAATCCTCCTGATAAAGTACCCTATGTAGATACCCTCGCATGGACAGACATAAAAACATGAATTTCTCGCATTGCCTATTTATTTTGTTCGTATATATGAGTGCATTCAAGGAATGTTACACATATTTGTAATAATCGTATGTAATAATTTCAACAAAAATAAAATCTAGAACTCTTGAATAATATCATCACTATATAGTGTTTACCTGACACATTGTTTTAACATTTCTTGTTGACCGCTATTTAAAATTTAATTATTTCTCATATTATAAACACGAGAGCATAAAATGAAGGTTTCTTGAATATACAAAAGTATCAAAGAATATTTTTATTTCAAAAGAAGTGTCAACATAAAAGCTCTTTAAAACCAAAGCTTCCAAAGTCTGTAAGAGCTATTACGTGTCCCTTTGAAATGAAAGTGGGAGAGATACTGAGAAAGAGAATTTAACCGTACATTCTTTACCGGAAGTCATTCGTTATTACGGATTCTTTCTGTTTGATAATTAGTGATGTATTCCGAATTTATACGTACGTTCAAATTCAAGATTAACTTTTGTCATTTTGGATTAATTATTAATGAAATGTATACTTATTCAAGTAATATAAAGAAATACGTTGTTAATATGAAAGCAAATGTGAAAATCTTTTGTCGTGATATAGTATACTATGTGATTTTATTACCACCAATTTCGTAAAACACTATTATTACTTATATGCAATAATTATATCAGAGTCCATCATTTAGATATATTAGATATAGAGAAAGCTATTATGAAAAATATCTTAACTTTAACATACACATGTTGATGGATTCAACATTTATCCATAAAAAAGAATATCAGATTGGGAATAATTAATATTTACGAATGAATGTTTAACTTGATGATTCCAGAATATTGTTGACAATTTTGTGAGCATTAAAAGTCTTAATGTACAGTCAATGGTTATATGGACACTTCTTGGAATTTTACATTTATCGTTGAACAAAACTAAAGACAGATAGTTTGGTAAAAATGCGGTTAGTATTAGCTAGCAGCTACAGAGACACACGCTCAGAAAAAAATTCTGAAAAATTATTATTATGGTATAAGCCGCAAATAGAGAAGTATTATTTTAGTTACTTTATTATAACACTATCTGAAAGCGTTTTATTTATTCGACTCCTCTCCCCCCGCCCAACATGGCGAAAACAACCTTTTTCCCTGTCACACGAAACGTGCTTGTAATCAATCACTCCTCAATAACTGTCTTTCCTCTCTCAGACCGCCCGACTACAATGTGCCTTACCTTTTTCACATATTTAATTCGCTTAAATTCGTGAATGCCGGAACTAATGCCTTAGGATGTGTTATGTAGCTTAGGTAGGAAATACATTCCATAACTCTCTCAGGCGTAACAATAACCAAAAATACTTTATCGTATAATAAAGAAAGTTATACTTTTCATAATATCGTTGAGCCCGTCACTGTGCATACAGTAACGTTATACTTTAAACTATCAACGTGTAACACTATATAACAATAAATAAATTGTCATAATCTGATACTTTTACTGTTTTAATTAAATACAATTTTAATTATAGTTTTACCGAAACTAATAATAAATATAGAAAATTGTTATAAAATGTATCTTTTAGGCATAGGACGTGAGGACGGGATTTACTTATGATTTACGTAATAACAATTACGAACATATTTTACTACTCTGTACTTTCTTGAGATGGTCATGTACTATTTATTGTCAGTTTGTTCATCTACTCATCTCTTTAAAAATATAATCAATCTAGAGGGCTTAATCATAAATTAATAGGAGAACCTGAGCAAATGCCGCCTTCGTTTATCAGAAACTACCTTAAAAATTCATAAAAGGATGTTTTTTATAATTTAGGAATCTTAAAATGTTGAAACGCTTTGTAATAATAGTAGATTAAATTGGTTTAGTAAATAAAACAATTTAAATTAATGGTACTAAGATAAGGAATTTCAGAGGGTGAGACAATTAAACAATTCAACCACGTCAGGTTAAAAAAAGACATTTTATTTCTCAGTTTCCCAGATGACGGAAGTTGTTACGACGAAATATAAATACAAAGGGCGAAGGGTTATTTTGTGTTCAAATTAAACGTTGAGGACAGGTTTCTGAATTAAAACATCAAAAGCCGTCAGAGATCTGATGATTATCTTTACAAGTGGTCCTAGAAGCGTCAGTCTAAAACCTAAAGCCTGTGAGATGTAACAGAAGGTTGTTAGTTTTTGTTTTGTACACCAAACTTATGTGTACGTACATTGTACAATGAAGAACCAGTGGCTTTCAAGACCAACGTAGTCTAATATCAAGGATTAAAACAAACAAGAATTTATTGTACGCAAATATACGTTGAATTTTTAAAACTTATGAGCGTTAAGCTCTATTGACATTAGGGTCTAGTTTAAAATCTTTCCATGCTTTGAACTGTGTGGTTGTTTCAAGATAATTAATTAATTCAAAAGTTTGCATAATGATATACGGTAATTATTTAACTAATTTATTTAAAAACTGTCTTAATGGACGAGCAATGTATTTGCACTAATAAAAAATCTGTAATACTTCAAGATTAAATCCATAAATGGGATAAATGTAACTTCCAACTGTATACGTACGATTCGATAGTAGCCTGTGTTATGAACTTTTTAATAGCTCTATTTAAAGGTCTTGTTTGAATGGCAGAGAACACCAATAAATGACACGGTCACAAAACACAACAACAAATGTGAGTACGACAGAAGTATTAAACTCTGGTTATAGCCTTACATTAATGGGTTGTATTGATGGATGATAAACACTGCAGTTAAACGGCAGTCTGTTGGGATTGACTTCGGCTTGTGACTCTTGACTAGTATATTAGTTCATTTGTAATGTTTTTTTTTTCATTCAGGTAACACAAAAAATCCACCAAAAATATTTCTATTATTGGCTGATGTAATGTGTACATATAATTTTATATGCAATAAAATCTTTATAATCTTATTGATATTTCGATCTCAAGGTGGAGATTTGTAATCATTAAGCAAATTTAAAACCAAAAGTACCTATAATGCATATTCACAGTTACAGTTACTTTTATACAAGATGGCGGTACTTATTCGAGATTGTATAAAGCGTAACTAATGATCGACCTGTAGTGATCGCTCTTCATGCTGTTGATAGGAACTGTTGAGTTCCACACCATCAGAGCTGTGTATGCTGTGGTAAGGCTCCGGCTCTATACGCATCACACTCTCAGATATTGTGTACTCTTGACGCGGATTAAGGTCTCATTGCGGGTAGAACGTGGCACACATCACAACATTGACTTGTACGACGGTTTTTCCATGAAACAATGCTTTTGGTTTAGTTTCCGAGTTTTTATTGAATCAAATTAAAAATTTTATTTCAATCAAGGGTTTTCTTCCAATATGAAATAAGCAGCATTGATACTAATTTCAGTTAAAATTTTTAACTAGAAACTAAGATCTTTTTTCTCTTAGGTAGTACTAAAATTAATTAAAGTTGCGAACGCAATTGTGAAGCGTATAAGGCTGTTGCGACCTAATTAACTTAATATAGTTTTATATATATATAATGAACAAAAAATAAAATTTCCAAAAACTCGTTTAAATATCAAGTATTAGAAGTAAAAAATGCAACAATATCAAACAAATTTTTTTTTTATTAAATATTTAATTTGCTTATATACTTTTCCTCGGTCTTAATCTACAAAAGTGTTTATGCTAAATATTGTTTTTGGAACACAAAATAAATTTAGATGACTAACGTAAACCTTGAAATTAATAAAAATAAACTCAACACATTTCCAGTTGCTCAATAAAACTTTTTTAAATTTCTCATAATAAACGTTTCTATCTTTTTTCGACTAAAAACCTGATAGAAACATTTGTGCCACCTTTAAATATTAGGACTCACAAGTCAAAGGCATATCCTGCATATAAATTATTCACCAGCTAGATTTACGAGACCTATGAAATTCCCCACTCCTGTTAATACACATGATCTCGTATACATTTGAGGGCTATCATAAACATTATATGTATATACTAATCCACTATAACTACACGTTTATACTGTCCGATATTTCAGATTATATTTTTTTAATATTTTACCAGTTTCAATTGGATACCAAATATATTGTACTAGTAATTTGAGTTACAAAAACTAAAACCCTTAATCTTTGTATTATAATTCTTGTTTATTGATATAAAAGTTACTTATCTTATTCAATAAATAAAGCACTGAGTGGAAAATTATATATCTCCAATGATATCCACATTCACTTTACCGTGCAACAATGCAGGGTTTCCTTTCTCAAGGCTTCATTTAGGACTATTCCTAAAGTGCAGTTTTGAAATATTTGTGTACACCAACACCATTATTTTTGTTACATAACACATGTATGTAGAAATAGCAAATGTTACTGATATATAAACAATTTACATATCCACTAACTCAAATTAAATAAAACAAACATTGAGTTTGTGTCAACGTCACTCCTGCGACAAGAGAATATTGATGACGTCTCAGCTGGGAGTTTGGAATATATTGATGTGACAGCCACGGCCTGACAATGCTTGTTTACATGTATAGATTGTGTCTCAGTGGAATTTCTTACATATATTGCATACGTATGTATCAACATTAATCCTGTGACATGTGAGCGTTTATAATGTCTTACCTGGAAGTTGGGATTGTATTGATTGGGCAGCCACGGCCTAACATTACGTACTTACATGTACAGATCATGTAATCACTGGAGTTCCTTACAGTTATTTTAAGTGTGCTTGAGTATATTAGTGTGCATGCGTAACAAAAACCGAGATATTTATTGAGATAATATGAAGATAAACATTATGATTCATACGTAGAGTGACAACTAAACTCTAAACTACGAAAATAGTGGTTTCGGTTTAAAAACTTAACTCGAAACATTAAAATAGACAAATTATTTTTATTTTGACATTTACTTAGGAAGTAAATTATTATATACGAATGGGCTTATCAGACCAAATATTTCTCAATCCATGTATAATTATTATTACACAATATGTGCACTATATACAACGATTAATAAAATCAATGATTAATATCTGAAAATAGAGATTCAAACTTTAAACTGCACCCTTAGTAAGTATTTTCAAAGATTTTAAGAATCTATATTAGTTTTTATGACAAATATCTATCTATTATTGGAGGCAGATAAATAAATATTTGGCTATAAGGTGAACTACTAATCTACCTTTCTTCAATTTGTCATTTGTCCTTGGACAAATTTGTAGATAGGTTTGTTGCCATCTTATGCGTTAATATATTTCCACTAAATTTAACTCAATATCACCTTAAAACGATATATAACCAATATAATACAATGAGATTTGGTCTGCTTGTTAGTAAAGGGAGAGAATATAAAAATCTTACTTTTAAAAAATTTAAAAAGGGCACAAAAATGAGTACGGATACAAAATATTTAACCGTGATTAACTTAAACTTTAGCAACAATCACACAACTCTTTGCTGGACGATTGCTTGACAATTGATTGTGTTAGGCCCTAAATATCTTGAGATTAAGATTATTAGTGTTCCGCTACCGGACATCTATATGGTTGTCCAGATTTGAGCGACATATCTTTACCCACTGTACGTTTAACTAAAAGGTATATAAAAGCCAGAAGTTAACTCTCCAGGGTTAACCTAAAATTTTAACTGTGGCTTAGCTGTTGAACTACAGATCTATGATGCCTCATATGATAATAACGTAGATAAAGAAATGTAGGCATATTTAATGTAGGTATGAAACTATTTCAGTTTAATGATATAGTATGTTAAAGTTTCCATTTAATACTATCCCAGAACGAGTTAAAGAATTCCGCTGGTAAAATGTTATGCCTGAAGTTATGTGAGGGACAGAGAAATTCAAAGCAGTAACCGACCTTAGCTCTTTACCACGTGCTTTGAGATCGCCTACCCGCTGTACAACACACTGTTACATAGCTTTTACATTCGAGCGATATGCTTCAACATTCATAACTTATTACAGTCTGTTTATTTACAACTCTTTTTTTAAATAACAAGTTATTACACGGATAAAATCATTTTAATTTTAAATAGAACTTGATATGTTAGGGATTCTAATCACAATAATAACTTTGTGGTTGACAGGAGTAGACTACAGTACAAAAAGTATCGTTATATGTCCTCATAAGCAAAATATGGTGGCGTGAGATCAGGCAAGCTAGTGTTCCAAACTTTGATTATTCAACGCACGATCGTGAGATTTATTAATTTGATTGTCTCTGCTGTTGTTTTCTACTAACTTATAAAGGATAGTATTGCGCATCCTTGAAGGGCGATCAATAATTGTGGAGCAAAAACTTTCTACTTTTTAACAGGATTGATTGTTATGAAATGTGGAGACGAATTGTTCTAGTGCCATAACTTTGTTTTCTGGTTGTTTAAGGGCGAGAGCCAATCTCAGAGAAAGTTTGAGACAGGTTGGAAATGTCTTGGCGTAATTCAGTCTTAACTTTAAAAAAATTTAAGGATTAACTTTCTAGAGGGTTATATTAAGGGTTTCAGAGTGGGTATCCAGTTGTTGAACGGATACAACCCAGGTTGCTACCAACATATTAAACCCCTGACATTTCGCGCCCTTATTGATAACATTTTTGTAATATATCTAGCAAACAGTAAGTAAAGTAAAATAAAAGATGTCTTATTTTACCAGCCGAAGTTAGGGCTAAGAATCCCTCTCTAACACTCTGAGGACCAAGGGCTTAAAGGTAACTAACACCCTTAGGTGGCTAAGGTGAAGTAAGGTCCTTGTGAGAAAACTTATCCATATTAAGGTTTTAATGTTATATATTACCGTTGTAATATATAATGATGATTTTCACAAGCGTTCGTCCACCAAAGTCAAATATTAGGTTTGTATAGATTAGAATAATATTACTGTAGTCTGCAGATTTGTAATAATATTTTACTCACTTTATAGTGATTAAAGATAAAATGTAATCTGAGACTGGCCAATTTCAACACATGATTTTAAAATACAGTTTTAAACAAAAAAAACCGAATAACACACGTTTAAAATTAATTAATTATCACATTAATAAAATACAAAACTTTCTTCAAGTAATGTTTATAGAAGTTTTGTCTACATGTAATCTTCTAATTTATTTATGTAAACACGAGTTGTGTAATACATAACATTAAATGGTTCAATGCACTAAACAAATCAGAGTAAATAACATTTTATTATCTTTAAAATTTTATGGAGGATCTACCGAAATGTTTTAGACCAACACTGTAATACATTATGTCCTTCAATAGTGCCAAATATTACTTAAAACTATTTAATATGACATTAGTTTATGTAATGTATGGTAAAAGGAAACTTGTGGTACACATTCATTTTTTAAAGTCTTATAATGTGAACAATATAAAAGCCTGAGTAACATAATGAGCAACACAAGTTTATATTTTATTGTCCATAAATATATATAGAACGCCTTATTAAAACAGTTTTCAAAGTTGTAAGTACGTCTGTAACTCTAAATAAAAATAAAATATAAACTTAAAAGTTTTACTAAATTTCTCTGGATATTTCTTAATGAGTCTTAACTCTTCTATAGATTCAAATTCACAGTAATTAAAAATGATTGGTAAATAGCACATGAGTATAGCCTATGGATATGTGTAAATATGTGTGTATTCATCATTGTAGAAAAAGAATGTTGTAACAAACCACGTGTAACTCTAGAGTTAACAGGTAAATCACACCATACACTGTGAAACAATGTGTTCAGCCAGTTTGTCAAAGGCCTTGTTAATTTACCAGAGTTCAAGCCTTGTGTACGTAACACAATTGTAAGATTAAGTCGCGGCAATGTATGATGAATTACATCAACTTACAAGTTCTTTACGCTATCAAATAATGTGTTCAGCCAGTTTGTCAAAGGTCTTGTTAATTTATCAGAGTTCAAGCCTTGTGTACGTGACATGATTCTGTTCTGTAAGATCAATTGCGGCAGTTTATGATGAATTACCCCAACTTACAAGTTCTTTGAACACTCTTCCCGAGTTACTTGTTTATTCTTTGCCTATTTTCTGCAGTAAATTTTTAGGGTCACTTAACTTTTGAACTCCATTTATCAGCTTTTATTTGTAGAAACAAATATTTACATTACATTTTTTTATACGAAACCATAAACATTTTACGGTCTTCATCAATAGGCGTTAGAGGATATTTGGAAACAATGTATATATATATATATATATATATATATATATAAATATATATTATATATATATATATTATTATTATTATAAGTATTCTAAAGTACATACCTTTATCGCTAAGTAAGTGAATAACTTACTTTTCTTATGAAATGTAAGATGGAAATTCTATCGCAGACTTTCATGTAGATACATTGTTGGGTGAATGTTTGAAGCTAGAAATACTTGAATTAGACAAAGCCGAAACAATAACTTTTAGAATACCTGAATACATTTTACCAGTTAAAGGAATCCTCGAAGAAAGTTAAAACTTTTTACAGAACTAAAAATATTATTTTGCTTAAAAATTATAAATAAATAATAATATTCCATATCCAAAATGACGACTATTTGAATATCATAAACTAATTTTCTATATATAAACATATGTCTATTTCATAACTCTCCAAATGGTATAAAATGTTTATATAAGTATATTCAGGTATTTGTAGTTGGGTATGATTATAAAACAATTTAAATACTTGCAGTTACTTAAAGAATAATAAACATATGTTTTATTTTTACAATCATCAAAACAGGTACCCTAAAGGATCGTTATTAGAACAAGAATTTTAATAAATAAACTTAAAAAATACTTGTTATTTCACCTTGTAAATATTTACTTAAATTCACATGGTTTTCAAGTGAAAATAATATTGTGTGGATGAAATCAATAACACACAAACATATAGTGCACTATATTTATCCCGCATGTGCTAGCAAATACACAAAACACGTGACTGCTTGTTAAACTCAGATAATTGCTTAATATACTATTAAAAGTAACAATGTGTCCATTTCCATACATAACGCGTAATTTACTGAAATCAAAACTTTTGCTGTTTTATATAAACTAGTTAGTTAATTTATTGAGGCTGGTGCTTTCTAACTGCATGATCATAGGAGGCCGAATTACTTTTCAATTATTTTACTAGATCCTACCGATAATTTCATACAATATTTAATAAAAAATACTGTTCGCCATAATACTGATTGTGATATTGTGAAAGGAACCTTGATATAATACAAAATGCAGAAGATATATTTAGATTAAATTTACAACATAGATAGTAAATCTGTATTCGGTATAACCCGACATGAGGGTAGTGTGAGATGTACTGAGGCACTGCGTGATACAGAAGTTTATCTTCCCGTAAACTAATTTCACAATCCTAAAGTGGAACTATAAAGTGTGCGGATTCGTGGTTTTATATTACGGTCCAAATGTTTGTAACGGTATTTCTATGAATTTAATAAGTAATAATACGATGTCCATAGACAAGCTGTAACGCACATCACTAGGCACTACACTATTGGCTGAGGTTTAGCGAAGCCTATTTATGAAGCGGCTGTAAAATGTTCCTTTCTGTCTATCAGTATGTCCGTCTGTCTGTCTGCATGGTATCCTGAAATCGAACAATCCAATGAACATGAAAGTGTGAATTAAGCTTTATTTCTACATAAGCAAACCTAAGTTATATGAGGATGCATTTTACTCCAATTTCCACGGATAAGCTATAATACATATCAGTAAGCATTATACTGTATTAGCATTGGATAGCTTTAGCGAAGCTTATTACTGTAGAGGCTGTAAAATGTTCCTTTCTGTCTATCGGTAGGTCTCTCTGTCTGTCTGCATGGTAACCTCAAATCGATCAATCCTATGAACAGGAAAGTGTGAATGAAGATTTATTTCTACATAAGCAAACCTAAGGTATATGAGATTGCATTTTACTCCATGGGATTTTGCTCTACGATAACGAATATATTTACGTAATAACTGCCGTATGGGTAGCTATGATGAGAATGAAAAATAGGAGAATAATTAACATTGTTAGCAAAATGAGAACAATAGTGTCAGATTTAAACATGCGTAATATCTATTCATATAGTAAAACGAACAAATATTTCAGTGGAAAATAAATGTTCAGTGAAAGAAAAATTCGGTGATAAGACTTTATATCAGCGGAATTTTGTACTTTAATACGCTCTCTAGCTCAGATAAACTATTATTACTTTTAAACTGCTGTAAAACCTACCTTAATGAACAAGAATGTAAATTAATAAATTCACTTATATTTTGCTTGAAATTATAATTCTATATATACAAGAATGCAGTCCATAATGATGCATATCCAACTATGCATTTTATGTATATTTATTTTTTGTACGATATTCTGTCTGTATATCTGGCCACAGGTCATAATGACAATTAAATGTATGCCATTTTATAGGTTACTACAGCAAAGCCTGGTACATAAAACGTTATTAAAATCTACCTCGTCATAAAAATACTTTGGATAATTTTCATAAATCTTATAGTAGTTTAACGAGTATAACTACTTATACACATTAGTGGAACACTATTTGCATTGTATTATGAGTGGTTGGTGTGGCTTGTCCCATATTAAAGGCAAGCAGTCCCCATCTGTGAATATTCCGAAGTACGTTCTTAGTGATAAAACTTAAAACACTGTAAAGTATCTCTTTAAAAAAATTCTACTTTATTTCTCTTTTGTAAATTACTAGCGTTATACTACTAAAGCACGACATGACTATTTAAGAACTACCTCCCAGTCTATTAATTCACTTAGACAGAATCAGTCAAACGCATGATAATTGGCTTTTGGCTTTTGTTTAGTTCAGCGACGGAAGTTTCATTATTGTTCGCGTAATGCGCTATTTGACTAGAACTTTACGTACATAGTTTAGATGCACTTCTAAAGCGCTTGCATAGTTTTAAGCGTTTATTTGTATTTGTATAACACAAGAGTTATACATTTATTCGATATTGTCACTGACACTTTAGTACTAAGTAATAGTGTTGAAAAGTTCGCACCCCGATTGGAAGCACTAATATGTGTTACTACCATAATGTTTTATTTTAGTGTACGATCTTAATCTTGGATACTGAAAATACTACGTTTTTTATATGTCTACTCCTGTTTGAAAAACACTTACGGCTCAATCATATTATATCTTAGTTTACGTTTGTTAACATTTTAACTTTGTAACATATTAAGGACATCAGTAATTATATATGGAAATATCAAAGGAAATGTTCCAGTGAATTATATTTCCGACGCTAATGTTAAGTTTCCCTGTACTCATGCAGCCGGTATAACATGAACCTAAGTAGAAACAAACTGAAAAAGCTGTCACATTTAGATAGCCCGAGGCTCGCACACACGCGAATACTCCAGTACCACAGTAAGCTGTCGTGTTCGTATTCGTTATATACATACGAGATGAACATGATACAACATTCACTATGTGAGTTTAAGTTGTAACGTTCATTAGAAGAATTTAATTTAAATCATATACTGTATCACATTACTATAATTAGTATACTAATCATTCTCAGTTAACATGTAGAAATTAAAATGTTCCTTACATTTGTACATTTTCAATCGTTAAAATATTCTAAAAATCTAAGTTTTAAGATCTGCTATCTGACCATTTCCTCAGGTGAATAACTAACCTAACAAATAACAACTATCTGGCTATAAACAAATCATACCATTGTGTTGTGACTCGCACAACTCAGGAATAAAAACCAAAAATTTTGTGTGTTCACTGCAAAAATTCTAGACCATATACAAATAAAAGCATAAACAACACTAGCTATTAAAACTCCTATAAAGGGAAGGTTACAGAGACTGTAAGGATACCTTGGAAAAATTCCTGCCACATAAATAACACATGTTATAACATAATAATTACTAAAAATAGATAAAATGACTAATGTTTAAAAATAATATTGCAAGAAGTTTTAAGGCCATATTTATGAAGTGTTTCTTCAATTTATTTCTAATAGTATTTTATACAGAGTAATTAAATTCATTACATACATATTATTTCTCATTTTATGCTTAACATCAATTTTCTTATGTTTGTGAAATATTTTGGTTACTTTTTAGAAAATTGTTTGACGATCACCGTTGGACTTTGCAATACGAGTACATATTTTATTGTATTTAGTTCTTTGGTATAGTTTTCTAGACTTAGTTTTAGTAATATGCGTATTATTGAGTTGCAAGCAAGTTATTATTTTGGATATTGGTTAGTATGAGGTTGAATAGCTTGTTTGGCTTTATTTTGTTGGTGTCCTATATATACTTTTATCAAATAAGTTATTATTCTTCTCTAAAGTTAGATCGAAATACTACAGCATCCTGCTTTCTCATATATCTACTGTGAATATTAATTTTAGTTTAAATGAACTATAAAACTGATTTGCTTCGTAACAATAAAACTATTGAGCAGGGTTAAGAGACCCATGACTGTGACGGGCGGACCTTAATGTACGCGAGCGCCCTTATTCATTCTAAGGCTGCTCGTTATCCCGTCTGTTAGTACTTGAGTCTCCGAACCAGAAATCGTAAAACAGCCATAAACAAGTTGTTTTTATAACAGAAATATCGAAGTAAACATATATCTACATCAAGTGTTTTGATGTAGAAGAAGAAATACGACAGTGAATGACATTAATTTAAAAATTTGTGCAATTTTAAAATTGAATTAACTTTACAAATAGATTTTTCAAGAAGACAATAAAAGACAACCACAGTTTTTACGTCACGCTTATAACTACAATTATCAAATTACGCTAAATATCGTGGTGGCTCAGAGTATATAGCTACTAGCGGAGCATATTTCTTAGGCGTACAATTTAGGGTCGTTTATGTTTTGTCTCAATTTAATGACCAACGATATGCGAAAAGAAATACTCCAAGAGATTCGCCAACTAATAACTGACATCTAACTTATAGTAAACGTTCTTTTTAAGTACCGTTACCGGTCAAAAATTTATTGTTCGATATTGCTTCTAATACATATAAGATAAAAGAATATTGCAATTTAACTAAATATCCCGAATATTAGCCGTCGTTCTTTCTTAAAAAAAAAAAATAAAACACAATATTTAGTGGATTAAAATATGCACTGTTCTTTAAATGCAAAAAATACTGCTGTCATTGAAAAGCTAAAAATATGGCAATTGACTCATACTAAAAGTTAAAATAAATTATTAAAATATATCTAAAGAATATAAAGCCCAGACTACAGAAAATGAACCGAATCGCTGTCACTGCACAGGAGCCGAGAGCACAACTGCCTAACGAACGACCTTGGAACACAGTCCCTGCATTTCCTGCAATATCGCGGCGCGTTATCTGAAAGAAAGAGAACAGGAAGGCGATGATCTGGACTGGGGAGTAAAGTGCAGCTGCCTCTGGCCTTATGTTTTAGTCTGATCCCAATGTCATGTCGTGTGTACGAATTTATTATAGAGGTTTGTTTAAAATTGTAAAATCATATTTGGTTGTGTACGTCCTAATCGTGTATATGTTTACAGGAACAGGACCAGGTATGCCTTCATATCACTAAGTTGAGAGTTTAAGTTAAACACAACTTTAAAAAATTAAAAAAATAAACTCTAAGAAATAAATTCAAGTTCAATAACCAGAAATTTTCGTTACTGTCGATAATATATACTGAATTACTGGATTATCACTAAAATACCTGTAAAATGTTTGTGTCATACCTAGTAAATACCAAGTAAAGTACACTCTCGTATGGTATAAGATACAAACTTTAAAGATTCTAACAAAAATTTAATCTAACAATATTACACTTCAGACCAACACCAAAACCCTCTATGCCCGTACAAGATGCATGTCTCCTGAATATTCACCAAGATTTGGGGCTCGATGGTAACATTTTCGTATATACCGAATTATATAAACATTCAGTAATTGGAATTAACATAACTTTAAAAATCCGTGAATGAACTGTGCCAGAAACTTACTGGCTTCTAACGTAATAAATACGTTCGTTTACAACAATAAATATTTTAAACTCTTACTTTTACTACAAAATATTCATAAGTAACGGGATAAAAAAATAGACCGTTTTATGAAATTAAATAATATTTTCGATTATTCCAGTTCCAATAATTTTACAAAATTTACAAAAAAATAACCAGGTTTTTATAAACTATATTATTTTTAATATTATGCTCCATAATAATGGAGGCCTTCAATAAACTGGAGCAAAGCCATAAGAGAAATACATGGCTACCGGGGGCTGTTAAGAGAAATGCATATAATAATTCATTGTTCGATGGTTTGTGGAAACATGTTATCATTATTAATTGCGTGAGGCAACATTCATTTAACACCAGTTGTTCACTATATTGAACTTTGAACTCGCATAATTGTAACAATAATTGGTTTGCTTCAATTAGTCGAATACTGTTACACCCACAGACAATAGGCAACATATATTTTTTGCTCTTAGTTGTTACGATAAATTTTCTTTGCCAGCCTATATGGGCAATTTTAAATAAATTTAAACTGCAAGTGATTTAAAACAACATTTAATCTTGGTAAACCTAAATAACGACGCCTTAAACTTTGTATCCATAGCCACATCACGCACTTGTTACATATGAGCGATCTAAAAGGGTTATATTTAATTATTTAACAATTTTCAAATTGCAGACAATCAAATCTATTTTAACAAGCTTCGCTCGTCAAGCGCAAATCATTCGGAACGATGACCGTGGCCACAATAATCAGACACAAACAATTCACTTCCGTTTGTTAATGATGGATACTCATATCCGCATGCAGTTCATTAGCAGACCTTCTACTCATCTGCAAGACATGAACTGAAATTTATATTTTGAATTTGATTTAAGTTATGTAATATTGTATAGTATTAGGGATAAAACGTTCTTACTGCCTGGAGTTTGTCTGTATTAATGTCATAAAACACATATTTTGTAATGTTTATTAATTCCGTTCTTTATACTTTACATCCAACAAAGTTGAAAAAAATAAATTTAAAAGAATGTCATTTTATCCCGATGTCTTGCTAGTAGCACACGATAAGACTTAAAGAGTTAAATTGACAAAATTTTATGTTGCGTAGCAGGGTATTTACATTATTAGAAAGCAAGACGATTTGTGGGTTTTCTATTTTTGGCTATGCTAGAATTAGCCCAGATAATTATATCCAGCAAAAGCCTCTATAATCCTAATTTGTAAATGTAATAGTTTTAAAGAGTCATATAAATTATTCAAATCCCGTAAGTTGCTTAAAAATACTATCTCGTTTTATTTGGACAAAAACCATAAATTAACTTTATTTCTAATTCTTCAAATGTTATGAAAGTGATATAAATGTACATTAATACCAGACTGGATAAAATATTTACAGAAGAAGTGTTCTTAACAATCGATATTCAAAGGTATGCTGAACGAGCACCACAGCTATCTGGGGAATGTTGACGGATCAGTAGTCTGCATGAGAGCGGTGAGACGTTTATAACGATATCAGTTATCAATAACCACCGATAATTTCATCAGTTCACTGCCAGTGAATATAATTTCAGTACTTTGTAATTTTGGTATGCTGCACGCACAATGGTCCTAACTTCCTAACCTCCAAACACTGTTCATGATCAGTAGCCTGGATGAGGGTAGTGAGGTGTTATGGTGATATCAGTTATCAATAACCACCGATCATTTCATCAGTTCACTGCCAGTGAATATAACTTCAATACTTTGTAATTTTGGAATGCTGCACGCACAATGGTCCTAACTTCCTAAACTCCAAACACTGTTCATGATCAGTAGCCTGGATGAGGGTAGTGAGGTGTTATGGTGATATCAGTTATCAATATATTATCAGTTTAATAACTGTGAGTATCGCTCCTACTTGGTACTTTTAGTAGAATACAGAACAGTGGTTTGAACTTCATACACTCTGGAAACTGATTAAAAACTATGTTTGGTACCGTTATTTTTATTCTAAGACACAATTTTCTTAAATTATAAATCCATTGACAATGTAGAACCGAAACTACATTTTTACAATAGTTGTCATGGAAAGTCAACTTTTAATTCAGATTGGTTTCATACAGTATACCTACTTCTCAAAAGCGAACTGCTAATTGGGTTTTACCTTGTATTGTATAAACTTTTTCATAAACCGTCTATAAACACAACAAATTTTATAGTACATAATGTATAGCACTATGATCAGTTCTAACTTTCACAATTTAATACTAGTGAAATATGGAGTAAGATTCAATAAGTTCCTCTATTAATTTTATTTTATACATTTATACCTATCTGTTTATAGCTTCAGTAAAGGCATTGATCGTTTTGGAGACACTATTTTATGTGGAGTCGAGTGACCTTTCCGTAAAGATTTTGTTTCATACTTTTAATTTCCATATACTTTGATAGTCAGTTTGATTTAATTTAAAATCTACATATGTTTTCTCTTTTTATTTTTATATTCACTTGTTAAAATTCTCCAACGTAATTTTGTCTTAGCCTTTCATTAACAAAAAAAGGTTCAATAATTTTTATATAGCCAATATTTATTAAGACTTACCCGTATTTCATTGTGTGATATAGGCAGTTTTGACGTTTCAAGATATCAGTGAAGCAAAACCAGAGATGTTTTGAAAATGATTGATTTGCCTATATCGGGGAGCAATGTTGGGAAGGGTTCATTTAGTCTGAAAATAGAGTTAAGCTGCAATTTACCCTCCACTTAGTGTAGTGTCTGAAATCTTTCATGGATACGGATTTACTCCTGGAATCTAGAGTCCACATTTATCTGAAGATAGCAATTGATACGACACTATAGACACTTAGACTACTATGGAGCTCATTGTGGTAGTGTGTCCAAACGTTGATTCCAATAATCAATTTTTTAATATTTATAAAGTACATAAGGGATAACGCTGACGCCCTTGATATTTTGCTTTTAAATTAGAAACCCCCTGTTCTAAAAATAACTGAACATGGATTAAAAAATCATACAAAAAATCATATGAACCTTAAGTTTACAGGTTGGTTACCAGTTATAGTCGAGTACAATATACACCTGGGGGAGTGCTTATACATTGTAAAATTCAAATTAAAAATAAGACTTGGATATACATTCCTTTGCCGAGGAAATGAATTTTAAATTTGCAGGTGATAAATTCTTTGAACAATCAGTTGAAATTGAAATTTTTGGTGCGTATCGCTCTCCACGTGGTAATTACACAGATTTTAAAAGCCTAATTCACGATATCCTCTTCAATAAAACCAACACTGTTATTACTAAAGGTATACATATTGACTGGTTGGCTGGTTAAACTGCACAAGATGAGATGCAGGACTTACTCGCCTCCTCTAACTTGAGACAGTTAGTGAAATCCCCAACTTTAGTGGATCATATTGCTGGCCGCCAATCATTGCTGGACTGGGTCATGACTGACATAGTCACCGAAGATGTAAGTGTTGTTAACTTGGGTACTGGTTTATTGGACTATTTTGCTCAGTTAGTCTCTATACTGATGAACCTCCTTCAGGAGCCCATATCTATTCCGTGTGTCTGGCGCTGTCTGACATCTAGTAACTTGACTACTCAGAATGCCATATAAGGGTCATGGGACGCTATCTATGTTTACTGCGCCATTACACAAGCAGTTTTTATTTTTTTTATGCTCGTTATTAATTATATTCTTAATTTTTGCTTGACCTAAAAACAAATGCGCAATTGTCGAAGAAATCAGGATAAAAAATAGGTAACAACATGTATTAAAGTTTCAAGTCAAAGGCTACACCAAAACACAGGAATATATAAAATAGAACTTGTTTATTACATGAAATAGAAAGTGTTGAAGAATACACGACAGTCTTAAGCCCTTAATAACTTGCTTTAGAATAAGTTTATTAATGGTATCGTTTATCTATAATCAAAATTGTATTGCTTTTATGTATGAATTAAGAATATTGCAATAAAGTCTTGTAAATATTCAACAATTTTTTCAAAGATATATCTTTAACTTTGTGTTACTTATAATAAACATAATTTAAACTAAGCACATTTTGTAGAGATAGTGTACATGCACTTTGCAGACAACATGTTTGTCTAAGTCCGCAATATCACAAGTCTTTATATTTTGAAAATTTCAAAATTAATCACATTACCGATCTAAACTTTGAGGCCAGTGGTGTTAAGATCATATCTAAAACTATTGGAAAAAATATCAATCGTAGGGTTGTATAGATCACCCAATGGATGTGCCGAATCTTTTTTTACAAACCTCGAAAATCTTATAAATTGTCTTTTCTTAAACTCATCGAAATTTACTATAATTAGCGATCTAAATATCAACGTTTTGGATCCCACCGACCCCCTGACCCAGCGGCTGCGGGATGTTTTAAGCTCATTTAATCTAAATTGGTCCGTGAACTCCCCAACACGAGTGACTGCTATGACGAGTACTGCCATCGACAACGTCATTACAAACATTCCTAACGTCACGGTCTCTGTTTTGAATACGGCTGTCTCCGATCACTTCGCGCAGGAGGTTGTGATACATGGATGTAAAATAGAAACTCAAAAATCATCTTTTAAAATTAAAAGAGCTTTCAATTTCCAAAACATTTCCAATTTGAACAATTTATTAAAAAACGAAACCTGGAGCTTTTTGAACAGCTTTGAGAATGTCAATGACATGTATCAAGCTTTCAATGACCGTTTCATTTATTATTAAGACGTTTCGTGTCCTTTTAAAAAAACCAAAAACAATTTCAAACCCAAAAATAATTCCTGTTTAACTAAAGGGATTCTCATTTCCAGAGATAAACTCAAATTTTTTCACTCAATATTTGTCCAAACACAAAACGAAAATTTTAAAACATTTTACAGATCATATCGAAGGGTCTATAGAAAAGTCATTCAAGCTGCTAAAGCTCATGACGTTAATAGAGCCCTGAGAAATTGTGAAAACTTTTCTAAAACTGCATGGAAAATAATCAATGAATCGGCACAAAAATCAAACTTGGACCGAAACCTTGAGTCTATATCAATCAAAATTAATGAACGCGTAATTGATGATCAGTTGCAGGTTGCCAACGAGTTTAATAATTATTTTTCTTCTGTGGCGTTAACTGATTCGTCAATTTCAGAACCTCGATATCATGAAATTGGTGTTAGGGAACCGGTTGCATCCATGGCTCTGGCCCCTGTGTGTGTGGAGGAGTTAGCTCGTGTCGTACAGGGGTTAAATTCAAAGAAATCGTGTGACGCTAACGGGATGTCAGTTTGGTTACTCAAACGTTGCTTTAGGTACATTTTGAGGCCACTCACAAAATTGATAAATTTTTCATTTGAATCTGCAACTTTTCCATGTCTACTGAAAACAGCTAAAGTTATACCGATTTTTAAAAAAGACGATCCTTGCAAAACCAGCAATTATCGTCCAATTTCAATTCTTCCAGTTTTCAGCAAAATTTTTGAAAAGGTCGCTTGAAAGCTTTCTAGAAAGCAATGAAATTCTAAATCCTGAACAATTTGGCTTCAGGAAAAAAAGATCAACAATTGACGCTGTAAACAGTCTTTTGAACAATGTTGTTGATGGCTTGGAAAGGCGAGAACAAGTGCTCAGCATATTTCTTGACCTATCCAAAGCATTTGACTGTGTGCATCATGAAACACTGTTGCATCAGTTACAAAAATGTGGCGTTCGGGGTCTGCCAAACGCGTGGCTTTGCTTCTTATCTTAAGAATCGAGATCAATGCGTGCAGATTTCGAATGTCATCTCTAGTAAAATTAAAATAGCCCACGGTGTCCCTCAGGGTTCTATTCTTGGGCCTATTATTTTTTTAGTTTACGTCTGTAGACTTAACTCAGTGATCCAGCATGGTGATCTGATTCAGTATGCCGACGACACGACTCTTTGCTTCAAAGGAAAAAACTACACAAGATTTGGAAATCACATCATTTGTGGAACTGACTTCATGCATTCAGTATTTTACTGACAGGAATTTGAAAACAAACCAATCAAAATCAAATGTCATCAATTTCTGCCTAAGACCAAGGGAATTTGCAAGGCAACCTGCTGTATTTGTGGACGATGTCCTTTTAGAGGAAACTGGATCCACGAAATTCCTGGGGATGTACATTGATCAAGGTCTGACCTGGGACGACCACGTTAACAATATATGTGCTAGAATTACTTCTGGCATATTTGCCTTGCGAAGCCTAGCTAAATACTGTTCCCCTGAAGTCTTAATGACGGCATATTTCGGTCTCATATATCCGCACTTTGCGTATGGCTTGAGACTGTGGGGAGGCTGTGCCAAACACAAGATGGAACGCGTTTTCAGGCTTCAAAAAAAGGCAATTAGAATTATTGCTAAGTTGAATTACAGAGAGTCGTGTAGGGACTCTTTTAGGGAGCTGGGTTTGCTGACATTGCCCTGTCTCTATATGTTTCATGTGATCCTGTACTGTCAATCGAAGTGCACTTTAGTCCGGGGCAGGGACTTTCATCAGTATGAGACTAGAGCCAGGGACAACTTTAGAGTCCATAGTCATAGACTGGCGGTATCTCAGCATTTACCGCATCAGGTTGGCGTCGGCTTAATCAACAAGCTCCCTGAAAGTGTAAAAAATACAACTAATCAAATCCAATTCAAAACTCGTCTCAAATGCCTGTTGGTGTCAAAAGCATTTTATTCGCTAGAGGAGTTTATGATGAGTCGCTGGGATATCTAAAAAATATCTTAAATTACCAAAATTTAAAATCTGGATCCAAAGATAGTGTGAATTAGTGTGAATGAGTGAAATCGTTCATTCAGAAGAAAAGTGTCACAACTCAAAATTTTTTTAAATGGGTTTTATTGGTTTAATAGTCTTGAAATAAGTTATTCTTTTCACTGCAAAAACGTCACAACTCAAACTCTGCTTGCTCCCACTAGAGTGCACTAGTGTCACTTTTCTTCTAGAACATTCTAGGTTATGTTTTTCTAGCAAAACTGACACATTTCAGTTGTGACTTGACTGTCTAGGAGTGAAGTGCTATAATTTCTCTGCAAAAGTGACACTTTTTGAGTTGTGCCTGTTTGGTTGTAATATTTTGTAAGTACATGTTTATATTGTTTACTAGAATAATGACAGATTTTGAGTTGTGTCACTTTTCCTTGAATATAGCTTTGACTTTCAATTTTGTTTTGTCATCCACAAGTCCAAATTTTGAGATGTGTCACTTTTCCTTGAAAATCATTGTACTTTTTTCATTTTGTTATACCTCCACAGTGGCAGACTTTGAGATGTGTCATTACAACTCTGAACTTTTGCAAGAAACTAAATCACAATGTTATACCAACAGTGCAATATTTTGAGTTGTGACACTTGTATTGCGAAAATAGTTCATAATTTATTATAAATATTCCACTGTTAGTACTATTACGATTTATTTTCTTGTTAAACTATCAGTAAAACAATTATACATTTTATTCATAAATGAATGCCACATACAGACAAAATGCCTTGCCTGTGTGTGCCATTCATTTATGAACTTTTTTAGGTTACACATTTTTTTCTAGTGAAGGCATCACAACAGCCAGTTTAAGTCTCAGGAATGAGCAATAGAACATCCCTGATTTTAAAATTAGCCAAACAAAAAGGCAATTCTACAGACTATAGGCCTACTCCTCATTCACATAATAGTGTTGTATGTGGTAATGAGTGGACAGTGATTAATGAAGAGGAAATTCCAAATACAACCCCAAATAATGAGGTTCAAGCCATATTTCAAACTACAAATGACCTTTTAACTGAACACATTGAAACCCAGCCAATCTCAACGATCCTACAAACCCGGGAAGCTGAACCTGAAGACAAAACTCAGGGTTATGTTGATGTCATTCCTAAAGAATGTACTTCTAAAGAAGTTCACAGTGAAGAAAATCATAAACCTTCGACATCAAAACAGTGTGTGTTAGTGAATTTTCACAAAATACCAACAAAAGCAGGGAATGTGTGCCTAAAAAACTTAATTTGCCAACGACATCAGCTCAGTCTAACCAAGAAAATGTTCGACCCAAACGAAAGTGTTAAAACCGATAACGAAGCTACTGGAGATCTTTTTTCAGATGACCCTAACAGTGAAAATGATTATGACGTGGATGATTCTGACGAGGATCCAAATTACGAGCCAAAAAATGACCTTAATTTCCCTAAAAAACAAACAATATCCAACAAAATATTTAACATACCTAGAAGAAACAAAGTTGTTGTAAATACTAAAGAAAAGGAGCCTGAGATCTTTGAAGAAAATGATAATGTTTTTGAATTCTTGGAACAAAATAACACTGATCTCCAAAAGAAAAAAGGAAAGAAAAGGTCACTAAACAAAGACAACTGGTTGAAATGTAAAGCAAAAAAGCTGAGAAATTCTGGAGAGGAATATAAATCATCATCTAAGTCCAGAAAACTAATTGAGAAAAAGGAAATAAAACCACCATGCAATGATAGATGTAGAATCCAGTGTAAAACCAAAATAAAACCCTGATGAACGTCAAACAATTTTCAAAAACTATTGGGCACTTGTTGACCTTTCCCGCCAAAGAGATTTCATAGCATCACATATTCAGAACATACAAACCAACTTACCAGTACAAGAGAGAGGGAAATAAGAGAAAACCAAACCAAGCCTTTTATTTTGATGTTGCTGATAAGCGAGTTCGTGTATGCAAAGATTTTTTCAGAAACACCCTAGGGATCAATGACAGACCAATTAGAACCGTTATTGATAAGAAAGACGCCTCAAGTGGCTTTGTTGCTGGTGATCTGAGGGGTAAACATGATAAGCATCAAACTGATCAAGACAAGTTAATAAATGAAGGCATCAGGCGTCATATAGAATCTATTCCTAAAATTGAGAGCCACTATCTACGGGCAAACACAACCAGAGAATTCATAGAAGGTGGTAAAACAATTAGTGATTTACATCGTGATTATGTTGAACATTGTAAAAGCTTGCAAAAACCTCATGGAAATTATAAAAAAGTATTACGATATATTCACCAAAGAGTATAATATTTCTTTTTTTGTTCCAAAAAAGACCTTTGTGAGCTGTGCCATGCATATGAGACAGCTGAAGGTGAGAGAAAGACCAGTTTGCAAGAGGAATATGAAAAGCATATTATGGAAAAAGATCTATCTCGATTGAAAAAAAATTCTGACAAAGACTCAGTGAGTGTCAACACCATTGTTGCCTGTTATGACCTTCAAGCTGTATTACAGTGTCCAAAGGGGGAAGTGTCCCTAATGTATTATAAATCTAAATTAAATATGCTAAACCTGACTGTCTGTGAGCTGAAAAATGATGCCGTATTCTGCTATACTTGGCATGATTTGATTTGATTTAAACGTTGAGTTATTTTTACTTAATGGACATCAAATGGATAGAAATAAAATTGTATTATATTACGTGCACTAATCATTTTAAAAATAATTGAAATAAAACTGTATTATTGTTTTTCTAAAACATTTCAGTACACAGTAGGTTTTATACAGTAAATGTTGCCATTAAATTCTCTTTCACCTGCTAGAACGCGTGGCAATAACTCAACATAACTACCAGTTAGAGCAGTGAAGCCAGCAGCAGCAGTTATGACTAGTTACCACAATAACACACGGTTGGCACCCCTGTAGGTAGTTTGGCCTTCCTCCAACACAAACCGGGCGTTTTATGTATTTCCTGCTGTTTTTAGTAATAGAACATACTGCAAAAACTTTTATTTACCTTAACCTAAAATATTCAAGTAGAGATATATACAATGCGATATTGTGGTTTAGTACAATATTGGGTCTACTAGTACTATCAGACATATTCAAGCATTCCCTGTGTCAACGCACGTTGCTCACCCTGACACACATAAATAGTTATATCGTTATTAAAATTGTTAAACTTATTCTCTTATACAATATAATCAAGTCATCTTAAAATATTTTTCAGAAAATAATGCAATTTTCAGTTACTTTTCAACTCTTTGGACCACTAAGGTAAAGATAATAATAAAAATTACGGCTGAAGAAATGTGATTTTCGGGAAAAATATAATCATTTACTTTAATCAACGCCTATTTGTATATTTTATTAGATTTTTTTTTTAATTTCGTAAATAACGTGTAATTATTATGAGAACATATAAGTAGCAAAATAGAAAGGATTTATATTCCTTACATTATAAGTTTTCTTTTACATATATTTTATACCCTACCGAGTTTATAGACATACAGTTAAACTTCGATAGACTCAAAAATTTGAATTCATAATGTTGGATGGAATAAACGTGTATCCCGGGCTCTTGGCACTCTAGTTAAGCAAGGCAAGAGTAGGCTACGTCACACCATGTGTAAGGATTTGAATTTGTATGCAGAATTTTATGTTTACACCTTAATTCATTCTCAATATGTCCTATGGACAGACATGCGGAAAACAATATTTACATCTTCTTAGCAGACAAAAGAGGCTTTGATTCAGCTTACTGATAAAAGTTCAATAACGCTCAATAATAGTATTTGTATTGTTGGTCATTAACCATTATACAACCCCATATTTGTATATATAATCTCTTTTTTTTCTTGAAATATCATGTTACATTATATATTCACATAATATTTTTCATTAATGTCAGTTTCTTAGCAGGGTATAGTAAAATTTTAAATAACAAATCACCAACAATGATATTGGGATAGTTAAGTTGCAACATAAAGCTAATATATAACCAATTCAAATTTCATATAATTGTTTAAAATTTGCTTACAAACATTTCTATCCTGCAACTGCCTTATTGCTTTGGTGGTTACCCATAATACCAATGTGAATACCATTAATGTATTGAATTAATTGTGTAATCGTTCTAAATATTAACGAATTTGAAATTGCATGAAAAATTATAGCTGAATAGAGAATTGGAAAGTGATCAATTTACGCAAAGATTTATTTTTGCATCATGTCGATATTCTGAGATAGAGAGTGTACAATTTAGTATTATGAATTGAAAGAGACTTAAATGATTCATTTCAATGACCTGACAAGCAAGCTCAATTGACGATATAAACGTGCGAGCGAACACACTTGATAGCATTTCAGTGGCCAAATTCATATACGCTGTTAGCTTCCATAACTCTTTGAATGTCTGAGAAGGCGACTAATGAAGTATTCTTTGCTCAACACAGAATGTTTGATATGAAATGAAGGATATTTACCCTCTAATGTAAGTGTAAAGTATTTGGAATATAATGCGTTGCTATAGTATCTATCGGGTCATAATGCGCATCTTGTTTTTATCACTGTATTATTACTTATCGACTTACGCATTAAAGTTGAAAAATACGTGGTTTTTACATGGAGCATATTCTAAGGAATGGGAGACAAATGTTGGACTAAAATTATATGACATTTTTTCCATTGGTTCCATGGTTACGGACATATTGATACTGTATTCGTAGTGACACTGTTTAGTTTTAGTTGTCAGTACAACGATGAAAGTGTAACCTGTACATACAAAAAGGGGAACGATGCAATCTGGTTGGCTTTTGATAGCTCGTTCGGAAACTGGTAGTAAACCAAATCACGTCTCGTTCAATGTCACATTCTGTTCTCTGTACGCTGGAGTATCCAGTTTAAAAATTCCCATTACAGGTTGTTTCGTTTCGAAAAATGTACCTGTGCTCCAGCATCTCAGTATATATCTCACTCATATCATTAGTTTTCAATCCCATAATTCAAATATAAATGTTACATTTGTGTAAAATCAATTATCTTATATCTATGTGTATTTTTTAGTACTCTACTTATTCGTTCTCTGAACTATTTAGTAACTAATGCATAGGAACATAGAATGCTAAAATTAAATTTAAACCCATGTAAACATTAAGATATACCATTCTAGAGCAACGCATAATTGAGCTGATATAAACAGAAATGTTTATATTCAGTGCTTTTGTTTTTTTTTACTATCATAATTTAAAGGAGACTAAAGCACTTTAAAATCCATTCATAGCAACAAGTAAAACTCTATATACAAATATTTACGTGTAACTGAAGCTCTGCGATAAGTAATATTCGATCAAAAAAGTTATCTAAAAAGTGGTCGGAAATTCTTATTTTATTTATTTTATTGTATTTATTTGGTACATTTTAAGTAAGAAAAGTAGTACAGTATTTACATTCATAACAATAAGACTAGAATGAAACCTTAAACCACCTAAAAAGAAAACCGAATGAGAAGAACAACCAATATCTGTCAAAAAAGATGCATCTTTCTGACATTTCTGTTTAATATAAAATGCAGTCTCCAACAAATTCCTCAAGGATGAGTATGGATTTACTAAGTCGGAGCTTTCATGAAATAAGGCTGTGTTATCGGTACCTGCGGCGACGTAGTTAACAGGGAAGACCAACTCAGCCAGTTGTTCTTGTGAAGTTATGTGGAGTTCACCTGAAGAAGAGCAAGTCCAAAGTGCCGATCGTGGAGTGTTGTAAGACGTCGGAATTTGGATTTGAGTTAAAGATAGTGTTCAAATCCTATCTGTGACCATTGCCCGTTTTATCAGTTTTACCGTCGACCATGAACCGTATCGCCTCTCCTCCTTATCCTGTTTGATCCTCGCACAGGCCAGTTATCTATAAGGACGGACAATATAAGCCTAAACGGGTACTTTTTAAAATAAGCACATGTGTCTCGGAAATAAGTAGAGAGATAAAGAAGAATCTAACAAACTTAGATACAGGGGATTATTATATGAACTTTTAATCTCCAACCGCAGATCACAAGTTCTGGCACCTCTCTATTATATCGTTCAAATTTCTTAAATTAATATTCAAGTAATTGTATGACGTTGGTCATAATTTGACCTTAAATTAATAGATATTTCATCCATTCATTTTTATTTATTTGAAAAGTGAAATAATAAACCTTGTTATTCTTGTATTAAGTCCGAGTGTTATAGAAATGCTTGAAGATACGTCAAAATAAATCATCAAGTGGAGGTTAGGGCAGAGGGAGACTACAAACATATCTTGAACCTCATCAATTCTCTAGAGTGACGTCAATATTCGGGTCAGAGTAAATCAATAGTCAGTCAGTAACATGTCAAAGATATTACTTGATACATAACAATGATTAGTTACAAAGTAAATATTGTATCAAAATATAAAGAGCACTAAAAAAATCTAGACTCTAATAGTAAGTGTTTATTTTTTGACTGTAAAAATTTGGGTAACATGTTATTTAAATTAAATATTAAATTATATATGTATATTCAAAACATATATACATATATATATATATATATATATATATATATATATATATATATATATATATATATATATATATATATATGTGTTTTGAACTAAAACTATACCTTAAGCCAAACTTAAACCTTCCTTATTATTTAGAGGATTTTGAAAACTAAAACCTTATGTTTTATAAAAGATATGAATTGAAATTTAAATAATGCATTTACCACTACAAATAACTCTTAATAAAATGAAAATATTTTAGGTCCAAATACTTTATATTTTGTTAAATTAACAGACAGGCTGCATGTATATTTTATCGTGCCGTACAATTACCTTATATAAAATTATTTCCATTGTTTACTCTATTACTAGTAAATATTTTGATTATACCTGCTTGATTTAGTATCTCTTTTAAAAGCACTGTTATTCTTACCTATTATTTGTAGACTTACAGTAGTATTTTCTATAAACATTACACGAGACTTTGATAGCTTTATATTTGAAGAATATTACTTGATCGTATCTACTATATTGCCTAATAATAATTTAAGAAAATAACATTGTTATAAATTGTACTTACGACACATAATATGTAGTATTTTTACAAAAGTTATGACACTAACAATTACAATGTCTATTATTGTATGATTTTAATATTTAGTTTATCGGTTACAAAGAAACTGCTTATTTAAGAATGAAAATTCAATTATTTTGTTTGGATCATATGAAACAATTTGTTTATTGAAACCCTTACACTTGATTTCTATTATACCTGTACTACATTTTTTATATCGACACTATATGGAAGAAAATTTCATCGAAAAACATACATTGAACAGTTAGAAATTGTTATTATAATCAAAAGTTTTCTTCAAAATTAAAACCACTTAACAAATCTGAATAAAAAGGCTGCAGGCTAAGCTTCTTAACAAGATTTATCGTAAAAAAAGATGTCAACAGTTTACACACGGTAACAAACTAAGTAAACGTTTGTTACTTTACCAAGATTTTGCAACTTAGTTTGAATACAAAATAAGATTCCTCGGGCAAAAAGCAAAACAATTTATTTATAAAAATAACATAAAATAATGTAGAAAGAAAGGCAGTGAATAATTATAAAAATAAAGACCTAAATAGTTATGTTTGCCGTTAATTATGAACAATATTATGATATTTTCTTTTCCTCCATTATTGTTTAATTTGTTGTCTCAGTAAATGTTTAAAGCCTATAATTTAAAATGAAAACCATACCTTATAGTAACACAGCAAAAGTGAATAATATAAACTGCCTTCATCGTCTTTTTCTTTTCCTTCATTATTGTTTAATTTGTTGTCTCAGTAAATGTTTAAAGCCTATACATTAATATGGAAAACCCATACCTTATAGTAACACAGCAAAAGTGAATAATATAAACTGCCTTCATCGTCTCGCCTTATTGTGCTGCTTGAGAAGTCCTCTATAAATTACGAAGACACATCGTCTTTCGTCTTGCTCTACTGTCTCTTTCCTCTAACTGTAAGGATAAATCCTTCTTCCTTTAATTCTGCCGGTGATGTTAGTATATCCTCCAACTATAATGTGAAAAAAACGTGTCAAACTTAATTATTCCCTGTATCGTATCACATTAGCATGAGAAGTCCCATAAGTGCGGTAAATTATATAAGGCATATTGTCTCTTGTCATTCTGTAGTCTCCTTTTAACTGCGGGTATGATCAAGGGATGTCCTTATGCCCTGGATTTTAATACACTTTTTATTTAAATTATATTTTAAAGGCATGTGTGGTAATAAAACGAATAATTTCATTCTGATAACGGATTCGTATAAATCTTTCTATATTCTCTATTTAATATTTCAAGTTTTAAAAACTATTAAAATTATGAATATTAATGATTTAGTACACGGTGCTTTATAACTCAGAATGTTATAAATTATTTAAAAATCATCTGTTTTTTCCTATCTTAATACTTATTCCAATCTTTTGTACTCCAGCTATTTGTAAAGGTAAGCCATCTCAACTTTAAATCTTTTTCACTCATAGATGTAGGTAAGAAATGTTATTTTTTTAAATAAACCTATAACGCCAGTGAAAATTTATCAGATTTTTTCTTTATTATTGAATTAGTAAGAAAAGTATATCCTTTTTTAAAACAGCTACTTAGTATTTCCTAAGTATGGCGGGGTCAGGATAATCACACACTGCGTATTAATATCGACCTATATAGTTGAAAACTTAAAATTAAATATTTCTCACAATTCGACGGCTACTTTCTCTTTAAAGGGGTCAGAACTGTTGAGGTTCAGCATTGATTTTATGGAGTCATAGTCAAGATGAAACTTCATCCCGCATTTCCTCGTTAGTTTCATGACGACAAAATTAGAAAAGAATGTGTTGTAATATTATTTTTAAAATAAAAACTCATCCTTATAGATATTGTAAGTTCTCTTAAAACTCGCCCAAAGGTTGGTCCAAAATGTGACACAGCAATTTTTCTGCACCAAGTGTAAGTTATACTGAGTGGTTTAACCAGACAGAAGTGAACCCTTCTGGGTTTGTAAGAAAAACGTAAGTGATAGAGATACACAAGTTATTGTTTTTTCGTGGTGTCCGAGTATCATATATTGTTAATAACCAATGCAGAAACTGCGCTGAAAATGTAATATCATAATAGAGCCAGTTTAAAATGTTACATTTAAAAATCTGTACGAAATACGTTGGTACTGTATTGCGTTTATTTGTGTTATTTAAATCTGATTGATTTTTTTAAATTTAACAATTAAATAAACAATAGTAAAATTTTACTTGAATTCAGTAATGTTTTTAAGAGGTGATTTGCTTTTTAATTGAACGTGGATCATGTTATTTTAGTTTAATTTGAATATTAATAATGACGGGAAAAGGAATTTCACGATGTTGTATAGCGATTCGAATCAAGTTAGATATTCAATATTATATATGAATACTGAGCTTCCAAAGGTAAAAGGAATGATTGTTAAACATAGATCGTGCACAATTTAAAGTACCAAAAGCTTTATAAAACTACAGGGCTAACGAATATACACTACTGAGTTTTAAATATGCATGCTGACAAGCTAATTACTAAATATAAAAATATAACCGCAAAATTGGACTACTTGTAGTACACAAGTGAATACTAAATAATAACGCTGTACTAGCTAAGTACTCAATGTTATATATCAAAATTATGCTAGCCACAGTACACAACTGAGTGTTAATTATAAATGTTATTTGGGTAAGTACTCTACGTTGTACAAGAATAATGGCCTAACTAATGTAGCTTACACAACTGAAGGTTAAATATCAATGCTGGAAAAGGTAATTCCTGCATGTAATATACCAATAATGCGCTTGCCAATGTACACAGTGTTAAAATTCAAAGCACCACATGAAGATTCACATTTTACAATATTTACACTAACTCTAGAATAACATAAACGCCTGGGGTTTGAAGTGTTGCTTATTGTTTTAGTCAGATTGTATTTGATTATGAAAATGATTAATTTACTGTTATATAAGTCCCTAACAATTTTTCACAATTATTGCGTACTTCTTCGTGAACTTTGGCCTCATGTAAAAATATAGTTTAAATTAAGTCTTATATCTTTAGTATTTATTATTTTGTAAAATACAGTTTTAAAGGATAAATGCAATATTCATAATATTTGAACTATTATACTTACCTTCATTATAGTATACCCAAAAGCGCCAGAGACTCAGATACCTGGAATATCCACACGTTATAATATGGTTATATGTGAAGCATGTTGAGTCCTGGTGACGAAATCGTGGTGTTACGTCCAGATTACATCGCAAGTATTGACGTCATCACACAGTTGTGTCGTGTACTTACAATCTTTAATCTAGTTATTTGTAATGAATTTTTCTTACTTAGAGACAAATCAGATATTTTAGATACTAGCAGTTACCCGTGGCTTAGCAAGCAATATACTGCTAACTAAATGAAACACAAGGGAAAACATCTTATTTAAATGTATAATAAATACTCCTGAGGTAAGTGATGTTCACTTAGATTTCTATCTCATGTTGTATTTCATAATAATCTGTCTTTTGAAATTACCCGAGTAGTCCTAAAATATCGCAATGCGTTTGAATATATATAGCTCTTATTTTATATCGGACCGAAAAACCTTAATGTCGAAGTTTATATATTTATTAGTAAAAGCACTTACACTGGAGCACATTTAGTATTTTTAAACAGAGGTAGGCAAATTTCAGGTACATTTTACCTTACTGCTAATGGTTAAGAGTTTCCGAGATTTGGTTAAAATTAGGGCTGGTTGCTGTTTTGGGATTTATTATGTAGGGACACAACAGAATCGCTATTCCC